>NC_143571.1:9370277-9673055 GCF_054136105.1 Typopeltis vanoorti
ATGATGAGATAGCAATTGGAAGTAAAGAAAATGAGTTTCTTGAGTTTTTGAGGGATAACTACCTCAGAGAATATGTAATAGAGGGCACATGAGAATTGAGGGTCGTGGATTTGGTCATCTCATCAGAGGATGTAATTATCAATGAGGTATCAAATCATCCACCAACTGGTGAAAGTGACCATGAGGTGATTACTTAGGTGGTTGCCAGCAGTGTTAGGACCTCTGTAAGAAAAGGGTATATGTGGAACTACAAGGGGAGGGGGTGATTATGAAGAGCTCAGGAGACAGCTTGTGGGTGTAGCGTAGAATGAGGAGTTAGCTTGAAAGAGATCAATGCAGCTTGGGGAATTTTTGAAAACTATCTAGTAGATGCAAATAAATGTATTCCAAGGGTAACAAGATTAAATAAGGTAGGTGTGAAATGGATGAATAAAGAGATCAAGCATGCGATACAGAAAAAAAAGGGATTATGGAGGCAGCATGAGAGAAGTGGAAATAACCAATTCCATGAGGACTACAAAGAACAGGCAAGGCAGGTGACTTGGTTGGTGATGGTAGCTAAAGTGAGTGGTATGAACAGCAGTTAGCTAATGAAGCCAAAAAGAATCCTAAGGAGTTCTTTCTATATGTAGCCAGCAAAAGAAAGAATGATTATGGAACAATGACATTGATTGGAGAAAATGGTAAAAAGACAGCCGATGCAGAAGATATGGTGGAGATAATTAATGAGCAGTTCATAAAGGTCTTTCAAGCTTGTGAATGTGACTTCATGGAGAGAATGAGAGCAATTGATGATGGGGAAGAGAGACTGACTGTAAGTGAGCAAGAGGTGTATGGGGAGTTGAACAAACTAGATGTGAATAAGGCTGTGGGACTTAATAATATATCACCATGTATTCTGAAGGAATGTGCCAGAGAGTTGACACCTGCCTTGACATATTTTTTTAATACGAGTCTTGCACTTGGTCAAGTTCCTAAGGAGGGCAAAATTGTGCCACTTCATAAAAAAGGTGATATAACTCAAGCATCAAACTATAAGCCTATCTGTGTCTCAGGTGTTCTGGTTAAGTTGTTGGAGAAGCTTGTGAGAACTGGGATCCAGAATTATTTTTGATTTAAAGCATGGATTTGCTAAAGGGAGGGAGGGCACATTTTAGTAATCTACTTACTTATTACAATAAGATAGCTGCTTCCTTGGACAGATTAGAAGGATACACAGTAATATACTTAGATTTTGCAAAGGCTTTTGATAGATTACCGCATGATAATTGATAGTCAAACTAGAGCGGATGGGGTTGGATATTAGATTGGTGCATTGAATTCGACACTGGCTATCTGATAGGTATCAACAAGTGTATGGGGGAGCGATATCCAGGAAAAGGAAAGTTACCAGTGGTGTGCCTTGGGGGGATGTTTAACTTGTATATTAATGACATTGGTGAAGATTTGGATGGAGATATTCAGTTGTTTGCAGATGACACAAAGTTAGGACGAACCATGAAGAGTAGTGACGATGTTGTGACCTTACAAGAAGACTTTAATAAATTGAGTGATTGGGCACTGGAATGGGGATGTGAGTTCAATGTTGTAAAATGTAAGTTTTTAATATTTGGAAAACAAAAATGGGATACAGAATTTATGCTTGGTGAGGATATATTGTCAGAGGTGGAGGAAATAAGAGATCTTGGGGGTGATAGTGGATAAGGATCTGAAATTTAGGGGACCATAGCCAAAATTATGAAGACAACACAAAGGCTTCTGGGAAAGATGCAGAGGACACTGAGTTGTAGAAGTAGGGAGATTCTTGTTCCGTTGTATAAGGTTTAATTAGCCCCACACATGGACTATTGTGCCCAGATTTGGTCACCTGGTTTTCAGAAGAATGAAGAGATGTTAGAAAAAGGTCGAGAGGTGACTCACTAAGGTAGTTTGTAACCTCTGGAATGTGGAGTATGAGGAAAGATTGAGAAGATGCAATTTGCAGTCTAGTGGATAGAAGGAAGAGGGGAGATATCATAGAGACCTACAAGTTAGTAAGGGGTTGTTATAGGATCAATGCTGGAGAGGTTCTACAGAAAACAGTGGGAGATCAGGGGAGAACCAGGTCATCTCTGGAAACTGTATAAAGAGGGTGTCAGTAGGGGAGTGACAATCAGGTTTTTTCATGCAGAGTTTTGAATGATTGGAATGCTTTTCCTGAGAGTGTGGTGTCTGCAGAGAATTTGAGTGTGTTTAAAGTATGGTATGATGAGCTGTGTATCTGATAAAAGGACTTCACAGATGAATCTTTGATTCCATGTGGTCTTGGGTAATTATAATAATAATGATAATGTTTCTGGCTATATGTCTCATAATGTATTGTTTGCTATTTATAATGGCATTTTTGAAATACCTAAGACCTTATTGATATGATCATCCTTGCAGAATAACTTTCCAAGAAATTTTTTAATGGTCTGTTATATGCTTCTGCTATCATTCTTTGTTTGTAGTTATTTAGATCATTACCCTTGCCCATTATCCCTGTCACTGACATGCACATACACTAGAACGCAGATATTTGCCTGGTGACGGTGTACCACATATCTGTTTATACCCAGTGCTGTCTGCATATTGTTAGTTACCTGTTACAGATGGATTCTATTTAGTATCGAGATGTCTCTAATATTTTGAGTGTATGCTTAATATTTCTTTACTTACCTGTCCCCTCCATGTGGGGTAGCAGTTCATAGTAGAGGGGACTTCCCAGTGATGGTACAGTTTTTTTTTTTTTTTTTTTCCCTGTATGTTTTCTTTGGTTTTTCTTTCTCCTGAGTTTTTATTCGCATATCATGCTTACTATGATTGCTGGGATATATTGCCCTCCTGGTATGTTTATGCCTAGTGGTTTGATCCTGTGGATGTCAGGAAAAGGTAGAGTCCAGTAGTCTCACACTGCTTTTCAGCAGGATGGATAGTCCTGGATGGGCTAGTCAGCAGAGTGAACCGTGTTGAATTAAGTCTCTTTTCCCATGGTCAGGAGACCGAACCCAAGGCTTGTTCTGTATCACATCTGGAGCAGCTCTTTCATTCCACTTCTGAGTGCAGTCATTGTTTTCCAGATAGTGGATATCCATATTTGGGTTATTACAAAGAATAGATATCCATAGTAGATATCTATTCTTTGTAGGTGGGGACCTCTGGCACTGAATTTTTTATCTTTCTGAGAATGAGTCTTTCATCTTCAATTTTATCAGGGAACTTTCAGCAGGCACCAACAGAGTACAGAAAAAATACCATATGCATATCAGCTGACAGAAAAAATTCAGTCACCTTCAAATGGTTAATCTTTCCTTTTTATTCATTCAACATGAAGGTCCAATTAAAATATCACGCTTCTTTATCCAGAAGGATTTAGAAGGATTAGAAGCCCCAAAATCTGTATATCGTCCTGAAAACAAATTTTTCTCTCTGAACTTTTATCAAGGAATAATATCAGAGTGGGATCACCTAAAAGTTCCTAATAAGAAAATTTATTCTGAATTACAAGATTGACAAATCAAAGAGTGACAGCCATGAGAAGAATTCTCACATGTAGGGATAGTATTTACTCCCCAGTGCTGACCACGAATATCATCCTTATATATAACACCGTGAATCCAATATCAGTGAATGTAGGGGGCATCTTAAACTTTTGCACTGCTTTTAATGTCAGAAATGTGGTCATGCCCAGACTGCCTATCATGGTTACGTGATCTGTACTTAATGTGGCATTAAAAGAAGATGATAATAAAGAGTAAGCACAAAACACTCTAATGTGCTAATCATGAGAGAGAGAATATTGCAAATTGCAATATTCTCTCAGATTGCAAATACAACTCAAAAGATAATTGCAATTCCTGAAACGAATGTTCATGTGTTGAGAGTGTAAAGGAGAGTGTTAAAAATGATATCAGGATTATGGAATACTGATCATGAAGATTGAGAATTTGTAGACTGCAGACACTAGCAAACAGGAGAAAGAGGGGGAGGTGATATGATTGAGACTTACAAACTTCTGAAAGGGTCATACAGGATTTCAGTAGATAGAAATTTTCAATTTATTGAGGGTGGGGAAAGGACAAGAAGGCATCCTTGGAAGTTAAAATGAATGATGCTAAGAAGGGGATGAGGGCTGGATTTTTCTCTCATAGGGTGGGGCGTGATTGGAATGAATTGGCATTGGATGGTGTGAGTGCAAGCAGCGTGTGAACGAATTCAAGAATAAGTATGATAGCTGGCATCTGTATGATAGCTGATGTATGTGGCCTCCCTCGATGAGTCCCTGACTCCCTGGAGGTCTCTCTTAATAATAATAATATGCAGCCTACTTCTGAACATGTCCAAGGATGGAAAGAAGATTCAAAAGCTCAAGGCCAAGCAGAACATAACCATATCAATAGATGAAGAGGAGATATACTGTAAGAACACCTAGTAGAAAACCCTCTTATGCTGAAAAAGTAACAATAATAAAGTATCTACTGTATTTACCGGTGTATGAGATGCCTCGGCCTATAAGACACACTCCCTTTTTTGTACACATTTTTTAAGGAAAAAACTGAATATTATAATGAATTCACAGTATTTCAAATATAAAGTAATAAGTAGGTCTACTTTCACCAAATACCTAATCTAACTAGGAAAGAGTACCTACCTTTTAATCTTCTTCGTCTAAACCCAGAAATTCATCTCCAGAGCTAAATGAAGAGACACTTGAAACCTCTTCTAAATCAGAATCTGAGTCCTCATACAACAAATTGTCCTCTGTACCATCCAGCGCATTACTAATGCCACACTTCTTAAATGATTTAACAAGTCTCAGTTTTCACAGCATCCCATGAAGCTTTGACCCACTCACAAACTTGCAAAATGCTAGGCCTATGTGGATGTGGAATTTTGCCAAATGCTGTTGCAAAGTCTAGCAACATCACTGAGTAGCCATTTCCCTTATCCAGTTCCACTGTCACTTGATTATAAAAATAAAGCAAATTACTAAGGCAAGACCTACCCTACAAAAAACCATGTTTTCCTTTATAGAATATCATATTCCTATCCACCTAGTCCTGAATTCTGTTTCATCCACCACTTCTGAGCTGCTGATAGGCCTATAATTTGCTACTTCTGTCTTGGAGCCTCCTTTATGCAATGGAACTATTTTGATCTCTTTCTACTCCACATTTGCACCTTTCCAGTACTGAGGCTTAAATTAAACAGCTTGGTCAGAGGAACTGACAGTTCCCTTGCACATTGTTGTAATACAAAGGCCAATATGCCATTAAATCCCATGGCTGTGTTCATATGGAGGTTCTGCAATATTTTAAGCACTTCTATTTTTTCAACTGCTGTTCAGTGTCATATCTTCTTGCATACTACCTGGATGGTACACCCCTGCAAAATGCTCACTCAGTAATTCAACTATTTGGTTTGGTTCTATTACATGCCCACCATCAGCACTTTTTAGACATCCTTCCATAGTTATTCTTCCTTTTACTTGCTACATAATTGCAGAGAACAAGGATTATGAATGATATGCTGGCTGAAATGTGTGAGGAGACGGGAGTACAGTTTGTTAATGTGTGGAATGAGTTTGAGGGATGAAGTGAGCTGTATGGGAGCGATGGACTGCATTTGACTGGTTATGGTGTGAGAGACTGCTGCTGGGAGGTAGAGAAGTGAATAGAGAGAATGAATCAGATTGAGTGGGAAGTGATGTGGAAGAGCAGGAGAGTAAGACAGGAGAAATTAAAGAGGTGGTTATGAATGGGGAAGTGAGTGGTATGAGTATAGAAAATGAGAGAATGGGTGTGCAAGAGGAGCAGGGAAATGGGGAGGCTCTGGGTGGACAGGGGTACACAGCATGAGAAAGGTGGATACTCAAAGAGGAGATGAGCATGTGTAGTCAGGAAAGGAATAGGATGACCAGGGATCAAGAGGAAACAGTTGGAATTGAAAAGGGTTTTAAAATGAAGAAGAAGAAAGGGAAATGGCCCCAGTTGACCATGGAGAGATCACATCGAGTGAGTGGTATCAGTGGAACTAGCTGTAGATCCAGAAATGAGTTGTTGTGTTTGTATACCAATGCTAGAAGTATAAGAAACAAGGCGGATGAAATGGTTGCACTAATTGCGTCTGTTCACCCAAAGATTGTCGGAATAAGTAAGACATGGTTGGAAGAGGATGACATCCTGACAGGAATAGAGATGGAAGGGTATGATGTTTCGTGAGGACAGGGGGGGTAAAAAGTGAGGGGAGTGCTATTGATAATAGAGAAAGAGTTATGTCCATATAAAGTAGAGATGCAAGCGAGAAATAGTGCCAGTGGTTTTGAGGCAGTATGGTGTGAGATTGAGGTGAATAGAATCAAATACTTGGTGGGATGATGTTATAGACCAAGTAATGTGGATGGTGGTGATAATGAAATGTACAATCAAATTAGCCAAGTAAATAAGAAAAGGATGATCATTATGGGTGATTTTAATTATGGCAATATAGACTGGAATGATGAGATAGCAACTGGAAGTAAAGAAAATGAGTTTCTTGAGTTTTTGAGGGATAACTACCTCAGACAGTATGTAACAGAGGACACAAGAGGATTGAGGGTCTTGTTCATCTCATCAGAGAATGTAATTATAAATGAGGCGTCAAATCATCCACCAATTGGTGAGAGTGACCATGAGATGATTACCTGGGTGGTTGCAAGCAGTGCGAGGACCTCTCTGAGAAAAGGGTATATGTGGAACTACAAGGTGGGGGGGGGGATTATGAAGAGCTCAGGAGACAGCTTGCAGGTGTAGCATGGAATGAGGAGTTAGCTGGAAAAGAGATCTGTGCAGCTTGGGGGGGGGGGATTTTAAAAAATTGTTTAGTAGATGCAATGTCTAAATGTATTCCAAGGGTGAGAAGTTTAAATTAGGTGGGTGTGAGATGGATGAATAAAGAGATTAAGAATGCAATACAGAGAAAAAGGGCATTGTGGAGGCAGCATAAGAGAAGTGGAAATAACCAATTCCATGAGGTCTACAAAGACCAAGCAAAGTGACTTGTTGTTGTTGTTGGAGAAGCTTGTGAGAACTAGGATCCATAGTTGGGTTGATAACAATGGTATTATCTTTGATGGACAGCATGGAATTGCTAAAGGGAGGCCATGTTTTAGTAATCTATTTATTACAATAAAGTGACTGCTTCCTTGGACAGAGGAAAAGGATATACAGTAATTTACTTGGATTTCGGAAAGGCTTTTGATAGAGTACCTCATGATAGGTTGACAGTCAAACTAGAGCAGATGGGGCTGGATATTGGATTGGAGACTGGCTATCTGATAGGTATCAACAAGTTGTGTATGGGGGAACGATATCCAGGAAAAGGAAAGTCACTAGTGGAGTGCCTCAGGGGTCTGTTTTAGGTCCATTACTGTTTAACTTGTATATTAACGTTGTTTGCAATCAGTTGTTTGCAGATGATGCAATGTTGGGACAAACCATGAAGTGTAATGAAGATGTTGGGGCCTTACAGGAAGATTTGAATAGATTGTGCGATTGGGCACGGAAATGGGGATGTGAATTCAATGTTGCAAAAATTTAAAAATTTTAAAATTTGGTTTTAACATTTGGAAAACAAAGATGGGATGCAGAATTTATGCTTGGTGAGAATATATTATTGGAGGTAGAGGAAATAAGATATCTGGGGATGATAGTAGATAAGGATCTAAAATTTAGGGGCCACATCGCCAGAATTGTGAAGACAACACAAAGACTTCTGGGAATGATGCGGAGAACACTGACGTGTAGAAGTAGGGAGATTCTTGTTCCATTGTATAAGGCTTTGATTAGGGCACACATGGACTATTGCGCCCAGATTTGGTCACCGGGTTTTCGGAAGGATGAAGAGATGTTGGAAAGGGTCCAAAGGCGACTGACTAAAGTAGTTTCTGACCTCTGGAATGTCGAGTATGAGGAAAGATTGAGAAGATATAATTTGCAGAGTCTGGTGGACAGGAGGAAGAGGGGAGATATGATAGAAACCTACAAGTTGGTAAGGGGTTGTTATAGGATCAATGCTGGAGAAGTTCTGCAGAGAATAGTGAGAGATCAGGGGAGAACCAGAGGTCATCCCTGGAAACTGTATAAAGAGGGTGTGAGTAGGGGAGTGAGAGGCAGGTTTTTTTCGTGCAGAGTTGTGAATGATTGGGAATGCCTTGCCTGAGAATGTGGTGTCTACAAAGAGTTTGAATGTGTTTAAAACACGGTATGATGAATTGTGTGTGGTGTGATAAAAGGACCTCCCAAATGAGTCTTTTACTCCATGAGGTCTTGGGGTGGTAATAATAACAAAAGAATGCTCTAGTTTCTTTTGTCCTCATCAACTAGCTTTCTCTCATAATTAGCTTTGGCCTTCTTTACCATAGAGGTCACCCTTCTTGCCTGCACCTTACTGCTCAGCATGTTGATCACTTTTTTCTTTAAAATCCCATCCACAACCTTGTTTTTGTCTGCTTAGTGAAGCTCTTCACCCATTTAACTCCTACCTGATTTATCTTTCTGACTATGTATACATTCAGATACTGATTTCTTCAAACACTTCTCGACCACCACCACATCTTTCCCCTCGAAATTCTTAAGCTATGGCTCTGCTGAAAACTGACTCCTCAGCTTGTCGTAATTACTTGCTTTATATTTCCACATATGTCCCTTCTTAACAGAAAATTCTATGTTTGGTAATTTCCCAGGTCTCAACTATATGATCACTTTCTCCAAGTGGAGGCAGCATAACTTGATTGGTCAGTATTAAGTTCTCTGATGGAGCGATCAGATCCAGCACTCTTGAACCTCGTGTCCTATCCATTACATTTTGTCCCTGGTAATTATCTCTCAGCAACTGTATAAATTCCATTTCCTTCTCTGTCTGTGACCATTCCTCCTCCCAGTTTATGCCTATCTATTTATTTAGTTGAAATCCCTCCCCATAATAATTACTTGACCTGTATTCATCATGCTAATTTGTGAGTTCATATCATTTACATTCTCCCTTATATCCCCTGGATTATAGCAGCAACCAATTACATATTTAGGTCTATTGGCTTCCATCTCGCACCAAATCTTCAAATGAACTGCCCTCTGAATCTCTGTCCCTGTGATGTACTTCTACTCTTCTTGGCCTTTAATTTCTCTGCTCTCATTAGCAAAACCCCTTTCCTGTTCCTTCTATTCTCTCTGAAGACACCTATATCCCTTGCATTCTATTCCTATGACCATATCATCTTCAGTCAACCAAGTCTCACTAATGCCTATAATTTTGACCAAGTTGTGCTAGCCAATGCCAGAAACTCCTTAACCTTATTTCACATACTTCTTGCATTAGCATACATAAACTGCAATACCCCCCCCCTTCATCCCACCACCTCCCCCTTACACCTTGTGTTCCTTAGCCTGCTAAAGTTAATCTGGGGTGCTACATTTTGCATCATACGCTCATTCTCCCACTTACTAATCTCTAGGTTGCCTGGACCAACATTCACTTGCATCCTCCCTAAACATTCTGGTTTACTTGACTTTGTACTCCCAAATTTTTACTGAACAACACTTTCTCAACATTCCTGACACCAAATCCATTTAGATGCAAGCCATTCACCTTATATAAATTCTTCCTTCTATCAAACTCACTCGACAAGTCCACAAACTCTACACCATCCATTCTGCACCATCTGCACACTGACTCATTTGTGATCACAGTTCTCCATCTCAGCTCACCTCTATCATACCATGGCAACAGACTCAACTGTTACTTTCTCACTCTTGTTTTTTGCATGCACTAACAACTCTTTCATGTCATTTCATGTTGCATGCTGCACTTGTCACCTACTAAATCACTTGTGGCAGCCTAAATAAACATCTTTCATCTTAACTTACTCTGCATCCTTACAGTAATTAAGTTAAACAAGTAAAAGAGATAACTTGAAGACTCAACAAAGGAAATCCATGTGCTACTTGTATATGATAGAATGGTATTGTCTACCATACAAATAAGGTCCTAACTGCATAAATTTTAACAAGAGATAAATTATTAATTTAAAAACAAAAACAAAAAAAAAATGATTGACTATTTCTCATAGAGGAGAGGACTTCACACCATTGATTTGGACAGTGAAGCAGCATTTCACAACTTTTTTTGTATAAATGTCCATCAGATAACTGCATTTGTGCAAGACCTTAATCGTTTCCCAAAGTACTTGACGTTTAATGGAGATAGGATGTTCTGCTAGTCCAGAATGTTCTGGCCCAAGGAATTTAATCAAGATGTTTGATAACAAACAGCCACTCCTTGTTGGTTTCTAAGTGTAATGCAATCCCCTGCCTTATAACTGCATATCAATTCCTTCCTCTCTGATACATTTGCATGGGTTTAAATCCTCCAAATTTAAATTCTGTAGTTGAAGTGATTCATTTTGAAGTTTCTGGGAAAAAACTACATGGAACTAGTGTGAAAAGAATTAACTTACTAAATTATTTACACACTGTCACTTCACCAGCTCAAGCTCTATCAAAGTGCTTCAAAGACACACATTCAGCAGAGACAGAGAATGAAATTAAATCATTTCATTCTCAATCCTCAGCTGAGTGTATCTCTTAAAGTGCCTTTAATAAATGCTAACTTGAGCTGGCAAAATCCTGGCACGTAAAATTAATTTAGTTAGTAAATTATTTCTTTCTATTCCAGTTCCATGTAGTTTTTGTTCAAGAAACTTCAACATGCATCTTCAACAGCTGCGGACATTTAAATCTGGAAATAACTTCTTCATGAAAAAGCTACCAGCAAAGACAAAAATCTTCAAGGTATGTACTAATTTCTTAACAGACTAGCATTTCTTAAATGCTGCTGGCACAATAGTTTAATTCCTACATGTATAAGGATTAAAAAAAAAGCTTGTTCTCTCAAGCACAGCACAAAGTATCAGTACAAAAGCTAGCGTTTATTCACTAAAGGAACAAATACAAACTGCCCACAGGGTTCTTAGCATTCTCAGAGTAAAATGTTATGACCCTCACCCTATGCTTTCCAATTCTAAGGCATTTCTGACGTGATATTTGGGCATTCATGGAATGCCTATCAGTCTAAAATGAACTAAAATATTTTGTGACAATAAAAAGTTTAATCAAGAATTTCAATAACTTTGCAGCAAAATCTCAAACAATTTCTGTCAGACAAGATGATCCACAGCTTGTTGGATTATATCCTTTCAGATGATGAAACCAAAATTTTAAGTCTAGCCTTTAATTTAACAATTGCTCAAAAAAAAGGTCATATATTCTCAAAATCATAACAAATATCAAATCCCCCCCCCCCAAAAAAAAAACTTCCACAAGATGCAGATTTCATTAGTCTAGACTCTTCTATCTTACTTAATGAAAAAAGAATGCAAGACCTCCAAGCAGCAATTCCTCTAAAGGAAAGGACAAAAAGAAATCTAAAATTATTTTATATAAATAACACATAAACACAGTTAAAATATTTAATTAAGATGGATTAATTACAGATATTTTGATTCATGCATTGTGGATCATCGTCAATATGAAACAGCAAATTCAAAAAATTAAACAACAAAGAAGGTATATAGAGAATGGAATCTCTCCTTATATGCAATCACAAGACACCCAGGTAAAAAATGATGCTATTAGGATCAAATTGAAGCCTATGTGTAACATGTAATAAAAGCTTATATACTTGTAAATAAACAGTATAATTCTTCATAATAATTTCTCAGATTTTTGGCATAGAAATCCATTGTTAAGGTTTATATTTGGGTGATGCTGAAGTACTTTGGAACTTTCTTTATGTCTGTGTAGTAATTTGACATTATTTCAAAGGATTCCATGGCTAGTATTAGTTATCTCATGTTCTTTTAGACATGATTTCTTGGAGGAAATATAGTATTGGTGTTAAGAAATTATAGAAACAGATTGGTCTGTTTGTCCAAAGCAGAATGACCTGCAATAACACAGAACTGAATAGACTCCAGATAGCAGATGGAATTATATCTTTTGGAGATGGTATCAGTAAGCTAATTGAATTTATAGGCTTGAAAGTTGTGGAATTATTAAACTTCTTTAAACCTCAAATGTAAATCTAAGCCAATTTCTAGACTGGCTCCCGCTGATGAGACCTCAATAAAGGTCGAAACCGGTCTGGGTAGTGGCCCCTTGCCTTTAATACAAAACATCATACATCTCCTCCAGGAGATGTGCTTTGCATTAAGAGTAAATATTAAGATTAGTGATCAGAGCTTATTCTACTTTTACCAAGAGTTGCCGTGGTCTTGCACTACTTTGAGGGTCAGCTAGACTTCCAATACATGCAGGCAGAAACTTGACTTGTTTGTCTGTTTGCTCACTTGGGAAATGGAGTAAAACCAGGTTTAAAATAGCTTGGCATTTTTAACATTTATTATACCCAAGGTAAAATACTTTCTAGAATAGAGAATGTTGGTTCTGGTTGAATGGTCTGAAACACACAGGGATTGTTATGTTTGTACAAAATGCAAGGAGTATTTGAAACGAGTGCTGAGTTTGTTGCATTGATTGAGTCAGTGTGCCCTAAGATAATTGGAATAAGTGAAACTTGGTTGTCTGAGGAGAATGTGATGTTAGGAATAGAATGATATATAATTTTCTGGAACAATAGAAATGTGAAAAGAGGAGGGGAAATGTAGTAAAAGGAAGAATGACTTTGGAAGGATAACCTTAGTTGGTGCTTGATAATATTGAGGTGACCAATTCAGATGTAATAGTAGAGTTACTGAGTGATCACTTTTCAAAAGTCTATCACCGAAGTGAGGATATCTCTGTACCTGTAGCAATAACTAATGTGAGAATCGAAGTTAATAAATCAGAGGTACTTAGTATATTGCAGAATTTAAATGCAAACACTGCTGTAGGTTTAGATGGAATATCAGCTCGGGTGTTGCGTGAATGGACAAAGGAATTGTCAATGCCTCTTACTTGGTTATTTAACTTAAGTTTGAACTCTGGTATGGTCCCTAGGGAGTGGAAGGAAGGCAGAGTGGTTCCTTTGCATGAAGGTGGCTCCAAGACTGCGGTAGTTAATTACAGACCAATCACCATCTCGGGAATGGTGGTGAAAGTATTGGAAAAGTTGGTTAAGGACAGAATTCAAGAATGGGTGGATGAGAATATGATACTCTATAGGGGCCAGTGGTGCACCCAGAGGGGGGGGGGAGACCAAGTGAACATGCCCCCCCAAAGAAAAAGGAAAAAACACTAGAAAATTTTCCCAAAATCTTTTCCTAATTAAAATTCATTTTTTTATTTATGTTGTGTTGTGTCTTCTATTTCTATACTACTTATGAAAGTGATTATTGCAGATGCTCAGTCATAGGTCATATGTGATGAGTAGTGTGTATTCTCAAATCGTCTACTCAACTCGCCCCCCACCCCCCAAGATTAAATCCTGAGTGTGCTACTGATAGGGGCCAACATGGTTTTATTAAAGGTCAATCCTGCCTTAGCAATTTATTAACTTTTTATAATAGAATGACATCTGAGTTGGACAAGGGGAATGGCTGCACAATGATACTTCTGGATTTTGCTAAGGCTTTTGACAGGATACTCCATGGAATACTGTTGCGCAAGTTAGAGCAGATTAGGATGGATACTAAACTGCTGATATGGATAAGAGAATGGCTCATGGAGAGATACCAGAAAGTAGTGGAGGGAGTGGAAATTCGTCGGAATTTGTCCAGGATGAGGCAGGTGACCAGTGGTGTTCCTCAGGGCTCTGTGCTTGGGCCATTTTATTGTTTAATTTGTACATAAATGATATAGGAAATGGCTTGAAGGGAGATTCAGTTGTTTGCTGATGCAAAGTTGGGTAGTGCAATAAAAATTCAAGCTGATGTTGAGAGTTTGCAGGATGATTTAAATAAGCTAACAAAATGGGCTTTGAATGAACTTGGAGATAAAGTTATGCATTTTGGGATTAAAAGATTACCAGCTTTGTACTACATTGATGGAACGATACTCTCCAAGAGATTGATGAGACTAGGGACTTCGGGGTGTTGGTGGATAGGGAGATGAAGTTCAGGAGACACATTGCTAAGGTGGCCAAAATTGCACCTAGGATTACTTGGTTATTGAAGAACACACCGACATGCAGAGATAAAGAGGTTATTATTCCACATTTGGATTACTGTGCTCAAGTCTGGTCACCTGGATTCCTTGGAGATGAGGTGGTTGTGGAGAGGGTTCAGAGGAGAGTGACTAAGTTGATGAGTGATGTAAAAAAATGCTCCCTACATTGATAGATTGAGAGCTTGTGGATTACAGAGGTTGGTTGACAGGCAGAGAAGAGGGGATATGATAGAAACATTTAAACTACTAAAATGTTTTTATAAGATTGATGCAGGGGAAATATTTCAGCTATATGATAGTGATGGAAAAACAAGAGGTCATCCCTTGAAATTAAGGGAAAGTGTGGTTAACAAGGGTGTGAGAACTAGATTTTTTGATTGGAGGCTGGTGAATGAGTGGAATGTTGCCTGACTCAGTTGTGAGTTCGTCTGCAAATGAATTCAAGAAGAGGTATGATAGTTATTGATTTGATAGTTTGGGTCTCTTGCAATGAGTCTACTGACTCCATGGAGATACCCATAATAATAAATTTGGTCACCTGGTTTTCCGTATAATTGGAAATGTTTGAGAGGGTCCAAAAGATGAATGACTTAGACAATATCAGGACCTATTAAATCTGGCTATGGAGAGAAAGAGAGAGATTGAAGAAATATGAATTGCAGTGTTTGGTAGATAGGAGGAAAAGAGGTGATATGATAGAGACGTTTAAGTTAGTGAGAGGATTTTATTGGATTAATCCAGGCAGGATTATAAAAAGAGTACAAGTTGAGAGGGAAAAAAAAAACAGAGGCCATCCCTGGAAGTTATGTAGGAGTGTGGTGAAGAGGAGGAGATGTTTTACATTGAAAATTGTCAGTGAATGGAACACATTACCAGAATGTGTTGTTAATGCAAGGAGTTAAGGATTTAATGATTCAGTATGTAAATATATTGTCAGTTTAATGAGCTTCCCATGATGAGTCTGCCGACTTCATGGAGGGTGTAATAATAATTATATTGACAGAATCATTCAATGTCACATACACATAGTGTATGTGACATTGAATTCACATAGTGGATTCTGAGTAATTGGACCACACCAGGAATAGCATAGATTGGCCCAATTGCACAAAGTTGCATACAGAAAGTTTAAAAGGATTATGCATGTGAGACAAAAGAGCAAGTTTTTCATTTGAGTAGCAAAGTTACTGACCTATAGATAAGCTTAAACAATTTTGGCTTTAATTAAAATATTTGGCATAAAAATAATTTAGTGATGATAGCCTCACACTATATGCCAATTTGCTTCTAAACTGTTAACTTAAAATTCTTAACTTAGTGGTAGTTAAGATTTTGAATGAACTCTATTACAAAATTATGCAGATGAGGGGAAGATTACTTTATAGAGATAATCATATTTATTAAAAAATGGTATTTTAGTAATTGTAGTTCACATTTTAGTGATAAAAGTAGCCAATGAGGGAATTACGTATATTATGATTTTTCTTGACAAAGTTTTGCATAATAAGTTGATATTTAAATTGCAACGAACAGGTTTAGATAATAAACTAGTAGGTTGGGTTAACAATTGGTACTTGGCCAGATATCAGTTGATTATGAGGGAAATCTATATTAAGGACAAGAAAATTTGCAAGGTAGGTTTTACAAGATTGTATTTATAGGACTCATTACTATTTACTCTTACATCAACATTGTTGTAAGCAGATTTTTTTCATCATCATCTCTTTATGTATTAGGCTCAATGATGTGCAATAGCTTCATAGAAACCTAGTTAATGCAATGATAGGCAGTTAAATGATGCAGCTGTTAATTGCATGTATTCTCTCCCCGTTTTTCAGGATGAAAAACCGGGTTTCCAGGAGGTAAAACATCTGCTATCCTCTGTGAGACCAGCTAATTTAACATGAATTGAAAAGTCCTTGTAAAACTTTTGGGATGTGAAGGTCTTTTCAACCATAGGACATTGTCATTACCAAGCTGCAAAGGCTCTTTGTAAATAGATTGAGGAAATATTCAGTTGTTTAATGGATGATGTACAGTTAAAGAAGTTAGAAATGATGCTGATTAATAGCTTTGTGAATCTACACTTTCTATCTTTGAATTTCAACTTTGAGATTCACAAATAGAAGGCTGGTCAGACCATACTGGAGAGAGTTAATCAGGCAGTGGATCTTGGATGGATGGTGGATAGAGAATTGAAATATACCAAGTGGAGGGGGCAGTTTAGAGTGTTATAGGGAACTGGTTGGAAAAGAGCCATTTTTTAAAGTTATGAAAGAAATGAGTAGATTTTTTTCATGGAAAGAAATTAGTGTATGAAGCATGCATTGCCTGAGAGGGTGACAAGAATGCATGTAGAATCAGTTCAAGTGGCAGGATACTTGGTGGCACTTAGGACTATTTATGTATGATTTACAGTACAACAAATTTAGATTGTCAAATCTAAATTTATTGTGCTATAAAACTTGCCTCATGTACATTACCATTCAAGTGTTATGATGCCATGCATTTAATATCCCACAAAAGCTGCAGTACCTCCGATCAAACTCAAGTCAGCACTAACCAGGCTAGGTCCCAGGATAATGAGAGTGAAATACAGTATAATTATATTACATAAAGGAAACATTAAGAAAGTAAGAACAGATTATAGACTGATCATCATGGTAGTGTAAAAGGTGGTTATGGTCTATGTACCCATTCAGGAATGTAGAAATCCTTCATTGAATTTGAACAGACTGATGTTTTGCTCAAACAATAATGCCAGTTCAATCCTGCAACATGTAAGATTTTTGAGCTGTAAAGTAGTTTTAAAGGGTCAAAGAAATTACAAGTTGGTTGTATTAAACTGGATTTGATTGTACTGCAAGAAATTGATGATGCAAAGGTTTTGGTCGATGGTTGACAGATAATTGAAATAGGGATAAAGAAGTTATTGAGTGGTCAGAGATGATCAATATCAAAGGTCTTATGATCAACATCATATGACCTTTGATATTGATCATCTCTGACCACTCTACTTAGATTTGGCTATCTGGATTTTTTTTTATTTTCATTTTT
The DNA here is from genome assembly GCF_054136105.1 of Typopeltis vanoorti. NCBI lineage: Eukaryota > Metazoa > Arthropoda > Arachnida > Uropygi > Thelyphonidae > Typopeltis > Typopeltis vanoorti. Next base: position 9,387,491 of record NC_143571.1, read on the forward strand.
TGAGATGAGGCAGTGATACAAAGGATTCAGATGTAACTAAGAGGGTCACAGATCTACCGAAATGCTTACTATGAGGATGAAATGAAGGCTTGTGAATTACAAAATTTTGTTAATAGGCAGAAAAGGATAGGAAACATATGCTACTAATGGTGTTCTGGCACAGATACACAAAAATTTCTTCTTTATTATTATTATTATTATTAAACAAGACCTCATGGAGTCAAAGACTCATCTGGGAGGTTCTTTTATCTCACACACATCTCATCATACCGGGTCTTAAACACATTCAAACTCCTTGCAGACACCACACTCTCAGGCAAGGCATTCCAATCATTCACAACTCTGCACGAAAAAAACCTGCCTCTCACTCCCCTACTCACACCCTCTTTATACAGTTTCCAGGGATGACCTCTGGTTCTCCCCTGATCTCCCACTATTCTCTGTAGAACTTCTCCACCATTGATCCTATAACAACCCCTTACCAACTTGTAGGTCTCTATCATATCTCCCCTCTTCCTTCTCTCCACTAGACTCTGCAAATTACATCTTTTCAATCTTTCCTCATACTCGACATTCCAGAGGTCAGAAACTACCTTAGTCAGTTACCTTTGGACCCTTTCCAACATCTCTTCATCCTTCTGAAAACCAGGTGACCAAATCTGGGCACAATAGTCCATGTGTGGCCTAATCAGAGCCTTATACAATGGAACAAGAATCTCCCTACTTCTACACGTCAGTGTCCTCCTCATCATTCCCAGAAGTCTTTGTGTTGTCTTCACAATTTTGGCGATGTGTCCTCTAAATTTTAGATCCTTATCCACTATCACTCCCAGATCTCTTATTTCCTCTACTTCCAACAATATATTCTCACCAAGCATAAATTCTGCATCCCATCTTTGTTTTCCAAATTTTAAAACCTTACATTTTGCAACATTGAACTCGCATCCCCATTTGCTTACCCAATCACTCAATTTATTCAAGTCTTCTTGCAAGGCCATAACATCTTCACTACTCTTTATGGTTCGTCCCAACTTTGCATCATCTGCAAACAACTGAATATCTCCATCCAAATCTTCGCCAATATCATTAATATACAAGTTAAATAGTAATGGCCCTAAAACAGATCCCTGAGGCACTCCACTAGTGACTTTCCTTTTCCTGGATATTGCACCCCCATACACAACTTGTTGATACCTATCAGATAGCCAGTCTCCAATCCAATGCACTAATCTAATATCCAACCCCATCTGCTCTAGTTTGACTGTCAACTTATCATGAGGTACTCTATCAAAAGCTTTTGCAAAATCCAAGTATATTACTGTGTATCCTTCTCCTCTGTCCAAGGGAGCAGTCACTTTATTGTAATAAGTAAGTAGATTACTAAAACATGACCTCCCTTTAGCAAATCCATGCTGTCCATCAAAGATTATACCATTGTTGTCAACCCAACTCTGGATCCTAGTTCTCACAAGCTTCTCCAACAACTCAACTACAACACCTGACACACAGATAGGCCTATAGTTTGATGCTCGAGTTCGATCACCTCCTTTATGAAGTGGCACAATCTTGCCCACCTTCCACTCTTTAGGGACTTGACCAAGTGCAAGATTCGTATTAAAAAAATATGTCAAGGCAGGTGTCAACTCTCTAGCACATTCCTTCAGAATTCGCGGTGATATATTATCAAGTCCCACAGCCTTATTTACATCTAGTTTACTCAACTCCCCAAACACCTCTTGCTCACTTACAGTCAGTCTCTCCTCCCCATCATCAACTGCTCTTAATCTCTCCATGAAGTCACATTCACAAGATTGAAAGATCTTTATGAACTGCTCATTAAGTATCTCCACCACACATTCTGCAACAGCTGTCTTTATACCATTTCCTCCAATCAATGTCATCCTTCCATAATCATTCTTTCTTTTGCTGGCTACATATCGAAAGAACTCCCTAGGATTCTTTTAAGCTTCATTAGCTAACTGCTGTTCATACCTCTCTTTAGCTACTCTCACCAACCAAGTCACCCTCCTTGCCTGGTCTTTGTAGACCTCATGTTACTTCCACTTCTCTTATGCTGCCTCCACAATGCCCTTTTTCTCTGTACTGCATGCTTAATCTCTTTATTCATCCATCTCACACCTACCTTATTTAACCTTCTCACCCGTGGTATACATTTAGACATTGCATCCACTAAATATTTTTTTAAAATCTCCCAAGCTGCATTGATCTCTTTTCCAGCTAACTTCTCATTCCATGCTACACCTGCAAGCTGTCTCCTGAGCTCTTCATAATCACCTCCCCTTGTAGTTCCACATATACCCTTTTTTCACAGGGGTCCTTGCACTGCTGGCAACCACCTAAGTAATCACCTCATGGTCACTTTCACCAGTTGGTGGATGATTTGATACCTCATTGATAATTACATCCTCCGATGAGATGACCAAATCCAAGACCCTTAATCCTCTTGCGCCCTCTGTTACATACTGTCTGAGGTAGTTATCCCTCAAAAACTCAAGAAACTCATTTTCTTTACTTCCAGTTGCTATCTCTTCATTCCAGTCTATATTGCCATAATTAAAATCACCCATAATGATCACCCTTTTCTTATTTGCTTGGCTTATTTGACTATACATTTCACTATCACCACCATCCACATTACCAGGTCTATAACAACATCCCACCAAGTATTTGATTCTATTCACCTCTATCTCACACCATACTGCCTCAAAACCACTGGCCCCATTTCCCTCTTGCATCTTTACCTTGTATGGACATAACTCTTTCTCTATCATCAATAGCACTCCCCCTCCCTTTTTACCCCTTCTATCCTCACGAAACACATCATACCTTTCCATCTCTATTCCTGTCAGGATGTCATCCTCATCTAACCATGTCTCACTTATTCCGACAATCTCTGGGTGCACAGACGCAATTAGTGCAACCATTTCATCCGCCTTGTTTCTTATACTTCTAGCATTGGTATACAAACACAACAACTCATTTCTGGATATACAGCTAGTTCCACTGATACCACTCACTCGATGTGATCTCTCCATGCTGGACTGGGGCCATTTCCCTTTCTGCTTCTTCATTTTAGAACCCTTTGCAATTCCATCTGTTTCCTTTTGATCCCTGATCACACCATTACTTTCCTGCCTACACATGCTCTCACCTCCTCTTGGAGCATCCACCTTTCTCACGCTGTGTATCCCTGTCCATCCTGAGCCTCCCTGTTTCGCTGCTCCTCTTGCACACCCATTCTCTCATTTTCTATACTCATACCACTCACTTCCCCACTCATTTCCACTCCTTCAATCTCTCCTGTCTTACTCTCCTGCTCTTCCACATCACTCCCCTCTCGATCTGATTCATTCTCTCTATTCACTTCTCCACTTTCCAGCAGCAGTCTCTCCAAGCGACTCACACCATAACCACTGAAATGCAGTCCGTCGCTCCCATACAGCTCACTTCGTCCCTCAAACTCATTCCACACATTAACAAACTGTACTCCCATCTCCTCACACATTTGAGCCAGAATATCATTCATAATCCTTGCTCTCCGCCTCATTTCACCACAATCATACCTAGGCAACACACTGACCACCCTTCCTGTCACACTATTCTCCTTTATCTTTCCAAGCAGTCTCCTGATATTCATTTTGACATGCTCTTTGTTCTCTCTCAAATCATTTGTACCAATTAATACAATTAACTCTTTTGCTCGTTCCCGCCTCATATTCAATGCCTCAATCACTCTACTCATTTTACCACCTGGAAAACATACCTTGTGCATTTTATCCTCTAGCACACCTTTAATAATGAAGTCGCCATACAACGCCACTCGCTCATCTTTTGTTAACTCTTTCATGCCATCATGATTTATTTTAATAGTTTTAACCTGAATTCTCTTAATTTCATTCCGCATCCATTTCATTTCTTGCTTCATCCAATCAAATTCACCTTCCGAACCTCGCGACACATTCACTCTATCATTAAATCTTTCTAGCTTTCTAACTCTCGACCCCCTCTTCTCACTTTCCCTCTCATTCATCCTTCTTTGTTTCCGTACTTTCGGTCCAACATACGTCCAACTTTCACTATCATTTTCTTCTCACTTTCACTCTCACATATCTTTCTTTGTTTCCATACTTTCAGACTAACATGCATCCAACTTTCGCTATCATTCTTCTCACTTTTACTGTCATTCATCCTTCTTTGGTTCAGTACTTTCGTTCCAACATGCGTCAAACTTTCGCCATCAGTCATTCTTTTTTCGCTATCATTCATTCTTTCGATTTTTTTTACTTGCGATTTCTGCATCACGCCATTTCTACTTTCATTCGTTCTCTCAATTTCGTTTCTTTCCGCCTCACTTTCGTCCCTTTTAACATCCATTACGGTTGTCAAATCGCTCTTTTTCTTTTTTCCTGATTTTTTAACATTTTTTCGCCTGTCATTCTCACCATCCTTCTCTTTCAAACGTGCACTCGTGACACAATCAGTACTAGCACGTTCTGTCATCAACTTCATATTCGCATTCATCAATTCCTCGTTCAGGTCACATTTTGCACACACCCTTCTTCCATCCGCACTAAACATCCACAAATCATTTATGTAATCGAAGGAATACATATAACAGACCTCACACTTAACGAACTGACTGAAATCCAAATTAAAATCATGGAATGACAATGCCGCCGCCATTTTTTTTTTTTTTCTCTGCAGGTTACTAGGTCTAATATTAACGTTTTCGTATTTAGTTTAAGCAAGAAAAAAACCCCACACTAATAATATCGGTAGTGTACAACGTTTACAGCCGCTCTTACTTAAACAATTATGCATATATACTTAATTATTCCTAGTAAAACTTATCTGAATCAGGAGCTCTTCAAAACACGTCCGTAGCGCTTGACTCACTAGCGCCCTCCGCCCTTTAATACTCATTCATGCTTGAAAATAGTAAGAATCTAGTGAGCAAAATGTGATTACTAGAAGATTTATTTGAGAGAGTGATCAAGTTACACTGTTGTGGTATTAAGTGAATTGTCAGTGAATGAGGTTAATCTTTGGTACAATAGGCTTTGTGTGAATGAAAAAGAAATGTAAACAGTTTCTCCTTTCTTTCTATCCTCTTTGTCCATGTTTTGCCCATGTTACTCATCTCCACCACATCATCCACCAACTACAGCAAACCTCATCATATACACCAATGGCATCTACTGTCCATCACCACCACTAGTATTTTCACAAACAATCGCAAACATCCATTAGCATATCTGCTCAGCCAACCATGCCAGCCATTAAATCTTAGGTTTGTGGAAATACCTGAAAATTATGACAAATGCATGAACTAAGACTCCCTCTCCACTATATCAATAAAGTAATTAGAAACTGATGAGCTTAATGATTACATATTGAATTTTCCTGTATTTACAAGCATTACTGCATGTGTAATTGTAAAAAAAAAAATGTAATATTTGAATATAGTATTTGATGTGTAATTTTTACTTTGTGCAACAAATAATTATTACAATAAATTTTGTCCATATGTTTTAACTTGATTTAAATGCTATTTATTGTTATTTCTTGGGCCTCTCCTCAGGTTTATTGTGAAATGCTTGTACCAACCATTTCTTCTAGAACTCATTCACTAATAAAGCATTTACAGAGCCTTTGAAACCTGTTCCACCCATTCACTATTCCCCTCCAAACAAAGAAATCTAATTCTTGCTCCCTTGTGAACTACACTCTTACATTTCTAATGGGGAGGGGGTTATCCTTTGTTTTTTTCTCCCCCCCCATCATGCATTGAAAAAGTCTTCTGTATCAATCCTTTAAAATCGCTTTAATAACTTATATGTTTATATCATTTACCTTCTTTTCTGCTTGTCAACTAGACTTGTAACCTACAGGCCTTCAATCGATTCTCACACAGAGCATTCTTAGACCTCTCACAGTCTTGCATATGGATAAATCTGTCACTTGCCTCCGAATTCTTTCTACTACTTACTCATCTCCAAGGAATCTAGCTGACTAGATCTGTGCATGGTAATACAGGTGGGGATTTATTAAAGTCTTATAAAAAGGAATAATAAATTCCTTATCCATGCTTGTCAGTATGTTTCTCAACATCCAAGTAACCTGATGAGCTATTTTCACTGTGTTTGCAATATGTCCTCTGAACTTCAACTCTGCATATACTATCACCCCCAAATCTCTGGGCTCATCAATTTCCTGCTGTCCATTTCCATCCATGTGATACGTAGCTTATAAATGTTCATCCAAAGCGCATTACATTGCACTTTGCGGTACATTAAACTGATAGCCATCATCCTCTGTCCATATTGCCAGTCTGTTTAAGTCCTCCAATCTCTATATTATCTTCATTGACTGTAGCTCTTCCCAGTTTTGTGACATCGGCTAACAACTGGATATTTCCTCTTAAATCATTACCTATATGTTACTAAAGAAAAAGAAATGGAAAGATCATGAAGAGGATTTGTACAAGAAAGATAATAACATTGAAGGAGAATTTGAAAGGAGAGAATTTGTTGAGAACCCATGATAATGAAAAGTGAAGTGATATCAGCCATGGAACAGCTGCCAAGAAGAAAAGCTCCTGGAACTGATGGAGTGTCAATGGAATTATTGCGAGTAGCTAGAGATGAAGTAGTGAACATACTGACTGAAATTTGTCAATGGATTTAGAAGAAAACATACTGGTCTAGAGATTGAAAAACATCAGTATTCATCCCAATTACAAAAAAATAAAAATAAAATAAAATCCCAGAGATTGTGAGAATTATAGAACAATTGCTTTAATTGTTCACTGGGAAGAGCTACAGTCAATGAAGATAATATAGAGATCCTGAGGAGGACTTAAACAGACTGGCAATATGGACAGAGGATAATGGCAATTTCACATGCAAGTAAAGTTATGCTGATCCAACAAAGACTGAATCCATTCTCCTTGGAGGTAACGATCGCTAAATAGAAGTTGTTTAACATGTTATGTGAGCAGATGAATCATTGGAAAAGGCAGTTATGTTCAGGAAGATTGAGGGAATAAGAAGAAGAGGAATGCCACAAAAGAGTTGGATGGACAACATAAATTAACTTATCAACTTACAATTGCTGAAAGAAAGGACAAGGGGCCGAGTGAGATGGAGAGCCTTTGTTCACAAGTTCACCAAGATCAAAAATGACTGGGTGGTCATATGTGACTAGAGAAATGCCACAAGAACAGATAGGCTTTAGGAGAGGTAGAGGAACCAGAGACTAGAAACATGAGATGGATTATGGAAAGAACTAAAGAATTTCAGATGGAAGTATTCATTTGTTTTATTGATTATAAGAAAACCTTTGATTGCATGGATCACAACAGATTGTAGATTGTAATGAGATCAATGGGAATACCTGAGCATCTAATTCTCTTGATAAGAGAGCTGTATGACAACCAAGAAGCTTCAGTAAAAATTTCTTTGCAGAAGGCAGTTTGAGTGGAACAGAAGGGATGTGACAGGGTTGTATGCCATTGCTCTATCTTTTTAATATTTAAAATATATTATGAAAATGGCTAACTTAGACAAAGACCCAACTGGAATGAAGATTGGCGGCAGAAAAATAAATAATTTAAGATATGCAGATGATACAACCTTCATAAGGAAGATCTAGAGCAGCTGATTCTATTGGTTAAGAGAGAAAATAACAAAGCCAGGCTTAATTTAAACATCAGCATAACGAAAGTGATGGCTTCTGGCAATATAAATTAATTTATAATAGAGGGAGATAAAACAGATATAATTGAAAATTATGATTTACTGGAAGTAATGATTTATCAGAATCAGAAATAATGGTAAATTTGAAAATGAAATTAAAAGGAGGATAGTCATGGGATAAAAAGCTATGTTACACTTGACAAAAATTATGAAAGATAGAGGTGTGAGTAAGGCCATAACAGTTAGAATTGTGAAAGCAATGGTATTTCTGATAGTGGTATATAGATGTGAAAGCTGGATTATTAAGAAGAAAGACAGACAGAAAGAAAATTGATTTGTTTCAATTACAGGCAAGGAGAAGGCTATTATTAATCCCATATCCTGCAAGAATGAGCAGTAAGACGGTTTTAGAGAGTATAAAGACAATGCTCCTTGGAGGCAATGATCACTAGACAGAAATTGATGTACTTTGGACATGTCATGCAAACAGATGAATCATTGGAAAATGAATTTATGTTGGTGAAGATTGAGGGAATGAGATGAAGAGGAAGACCACAAAAGAGTTGGACGGACAACATAAAATAACTTATCAACTTGAACTTACAATTGCTGAAAGGAAGGACAAGAGGCCAAGTGAGATGGAGAGCCTTTGTTCATGAGATCACTAAAATCGAAAACAACTGTATGGCACATAACAACAACATATATTACTGATGCACAAATTACATAGCATTAGTCCAAGGTACAGCGCCCCAAAGTTCGTTTCACCCATATGCTACTCTGATGTCTGTTAGTCAGCTAACCTCTTATCTATATTGCTAATTTATGTAACAGTGCTTCATGTGTTGTCCTGTCAAATGCCTTCACGGAGTCCAGCAATATTATTGTGTAACAACTCAATTGGTCACTTGATTTAAAAACATAGCTAGTTGCCAAGGTAAAGACATACTCTTCACAAACTCATGCTGCCCCAAAAACTTCTTTTTTTTTATCAGGTATGTGTCATCCATCTCTTAATATTAATTCTTAAATCGATTTTTTTTTCTTTTTTTTCTTATGTTCTATTTTTGTATTTCAGTTCTGTAAAAATGTTCTCTAGGATATGAATCTGAATAGAAAAGGGAAACTGTACTGGTGTATGTGTCTAGCTTCATAACATAATTTTACATTATTATCACTATACCCTCCATGCGGTCACCAGACTCATTGTGGGAGTTCATTCAACTGGCGGCACATTTATCATACCGAATCTTAAAATAATCAACCCTCCCTGCATTAACAAGATATTCCAGTAATATGTCCCATTTGCCCACAATTCTCCATCTAAAAAAATTCTACTGCTCTCTTCACCACAATTGTACATAACTTCCAGGAAGAACCAGAGGGTTCTTCTCCTCTTTTCTTCTATTTTTTTTTTTTTATAATTTCTTCTGGATTAATCCAATAAAATCACCTCACTAACTAAACATCTCTATCATATCACCTCTTTTCCTCCTATCTACCAAACTCTGCAATCCACATTCCCTTAATCTCTCTCCATAACCAACATTCCAGAGTCCCAATATTGTCTTAGTCACTAATCTCTTGATCCTCTCCAATTTTTCCATATCGCAATGAAAATCAAGTGACCAAACCTGAGCACAATAGTCCAAGTGTGGTTCTGACCAATGCTTTATACAGTGGCACAACCAGTGGTGAGCTATAAGGGGCTCACGGCGCCCTTTGTTAAATTTTTCTCAAATTTGAGAGCCCCTTGTTCTTCTTGTTTACTTTTTTATTTTTTCAAAAGAAAAAACAATTTTTTGAAATATATTAAGCGACAAACTCATACGGTAGCCTAACAAAAATTAGTCTATTTGGCAGTGTATAGATTATTTGGAATTATTGTTTCAACTCCTCTATAACGAATGTGCCCAAGTTTGAAAATAAAATAAGCGCATGCAATCTTTACCCTTCTCCCTTCTGGTAGCCAATCGTATGGTAAAACCGTTGATTATTACTTGAAGTATAAAAACAAGAGAAATACAGTATAACGTATTTCAATATTATTCTGTTTAGATAATATTTATTTATTATTTATGGATTGTTTGTCATAAAAACTTCTATTGCAAACAAAACAAAAAATTTATAAAAAATAAATTTATTTTGTTTATAAAATATGTGAACTATTGCATATGTGCGATTATAAAAGATTTTATTCTTATTATATATTGATAGTTAATTAATGTTTTTCTTATGTAAGATAAATTACCACAGATGATTGTGTGCAAATATGTTTAGATCATGAAATGTTTGTTTAAAAAATGATAGCCTTTACAGGTTCATTGTCTGCTCATACTTTTTGATTGGCATTTGTACACAAGCTGTATTAAAAGTTTTTGTGTGAAACACGGCTTTTTTTTGCTCGACGATGCGAGCCCTTTGTTAAAATTTCCATAGCTCACCACTGGGCACAACCACCACCTGTTAGTGTACTTCTTACCATAGCAGCAATATGATGTGCAGTCTTTGCAACACTTGCAGTAAACTTCGGTCTGTTGTCAACCATCACTCCCAGATCTCAAATCATCTTGTATACAGCTAATTTTGACTAATTCCTCTCTTATTCCATATAAATTTATTCAGTTGACTTCCTACCATACCAGCTTTGTTGATTCTGTTGTCTTTTCCATATTTAATTTACCATCTTCATTAAAAATCATGCCTAAGTAGCTGAAATGTTTTACTTGTTCTATAGGTTCTTCATTCAATATGCATTTGATATTTTTAATGCTTCTCCCTATTTACATTGTCTTTGTCTTGTTATTGCTGACCTTCATACCATATATATTACAGCAGTTATTTAATTTAGTCAGGGAATCTTGCAGACTTGTAGCGGATTTATTTAGAAGTATAACATCATTCGCATAAACCAAAGAGCTGAGATTAACATCTCCAATTTTGATATCAAGTTTTAATACCACTTTCCTTCATAACGTGATCCATATAGATAATGAATAACAGAGGGGGGATAACGTACATCCTTGTCTGACACCAGATTTAACATTAAAATGATCTTCCTGTATTTCCTTCAATTCTAACTGCTGACTTACAACACAAATAAAGACTTTATTATAAAGACATTATAACAAGTATTGCTTGATATAATGCCCCATTGACACCATACAATGGGGCATTTTGAATAGCTTCTCTCTCTCTCTCTCGGCACCTTGTCATGTGCCTTTTCCAGATCTACAAAACTTAAATACCGATCTTTGTTATATCCCCATGATTTCTCAACTATTTGTGGTAAAGTGAAAATCTCATCTCGACAGCCTCTATTTGGCCTAAATCCATCTTGTTATGGAAGGGAAGCTTGTTCACCAAGCTTCCCTTCCATAAATCCTTCACAACCGTTTCTCAAGTATACTTCCGTAATCTTACAAGGAACACTGAATAGAAAAATACCTCTGTAATTCTTGCATTTAGTTTTATTTCCCTTTTTGTATATGGGTTCCATGAGAGCTCTACCCCAATCATTTGGAATTCATCCCTCTGTCCAGGCCTTCTGAATTATGCAGTTCAGAAGGCTTGGATAAAGCCTTACAGTGGCAGTAATGCTTTTATACCTCCATACTTTAGCATTTCTGGTCGAATATCATTTACTCCAGCTGCATTTCCACATTTCAGGCTTTTGATGGCTTTTTCTACTTCAAGTATGTATATGTATTCCTGATTGCATGCCTACTGTGCTGTCACTGATTGTTTCAATTAACAATTTTTCACAGTAATTACTCCATACAACAGGGATATTGGAAGTTTATTTCCACTTGGATAGACTGTAATAAATTTAGTTTAATCCTTTATCCAGATGTAAGCAAACGAAGTTTGCACCTGAAGTATCTTTAGGACTGAGGCAACTCGTGGTAAAGGTGGACCAAGCTCTCATCGCTGCTTGTCTTAGTATCTCCCATAGTGCACAGCACATCTCCTTGTGGACATGTATAATGCTATGCATTAAGGGAAGGGCCACTACCCAGACTTGTTTCGACCTTTAATTGAGGTCTGATCAATGGAAGCCAGGCCCAGCGGTGGCGATACCAAGGGGGAAAGCAATGGAGAAGTCATCTTTACCTGTAAGTAATGGATGTCTTCTCCATTGCTTTTTTACCTACAAGCAATGGATGACTTCTCCATTGCCTCCCCCTTGGTATCGCCACCGCTGGGCCTGGCTTCCATTGATCAGACCTCAATTAAAGGTCGAAACAAGTCTGGGTAGTGGCCCTTCCCTTAATACAAAGCATTATACATGTCCACAAGGAGATATGCTTTGCATTGTGGGCAGAGCCGGCAGAAGCGGACATGCAGTGCATGCGGGCGCCACTGAGAAGGGGGCACTGCCACTGGGGCATCGTTCATCAGTTCATTTTTAAGAAACGAAATTTTTATTATGAAAACAAAAAAATTCTTAGAATGATCAATATTAAAATAAATAAGGTCGGATACACCGAAAAAAAGTTAAAAAAATTGTATATTGCCGCCTCTTTGATCAGCCGGCTGTTTACAATTTTGCAGCGAGAGCAGGCTAAATGCTTGCCTGTAGAATGTTGTGTCCACTGCAGTCTATCTAAAGTGAAATGGTGAACGGTTTTTATGTGCAGAAACGAATTTTCGTACAAAACATTTGTTGCTAGTTAACCAGTCATACGGCACGCATCTCAGTAGGCTACTGACAGTAGCGCAGTGCAGACTATTATTTCGTTTCTGTGTCGTGTTGTGTAATAATTTCTTGTGGGTATAAAATAGAAATGGAATCAAAAATTTAAAAAAAGTTATGCAGTGCACAAAATCGTAAATGTCATACTGCAAAAGAAGCAGATGTTAAGAAACAAACTGGGGCTCTTAATAAATTTGTTAAAATATTAAAATATTCTGATGCAGATTGTAACCAACTTGATACATCAGAAATCAGAGTTGAAGAACCGTGCACATCATCCAGTTTGCATGAAAGTACTATTGCAACTATTGAACAAGATAACAAGATGCATAATTTAAGTGAGAAACAGGAGAAGACTTAGTTGTAGTTGACCATGAAACTAACACATTGTTAGTCGCTGTAAATTTAGAAGATCCAGGTGAATGGGGAAATATTGATGAAAAATTACTAGTTGTTTTAATTGAAATGGTACCTGTTCAAAAGAAAAATATAATATATCCCAGAGATACATATGGTCATAAATTTGGCGACACATATTATAATAAAAAAATGGTAAACGGTGACCTCGTGCCAAGAACATGGCTCGTTTATTCTGAAACTTTAAATTCTGTTTTTTGTTTTTTTTTGCAAACCTTTCGCACCGACCGAATCAAGTAGTCTTGTAGAAGGTTATAACGATTGGAGAAATGTAAGTACAACTTTGCATATACATGAGACTAGTTTAACTCACATGAAAAATTTCTTAAAATGGAAGGAAGTTGATAAAAATTTAAAAAACAAAACTACTATTGATTGAGAGACTCAATGGAAAAGAAACATTGGAGGAGTGTTTTAGAATGCTTGATTGAAATATAAAATTCCTTGGTGTCCAAAATTTAGCTTTTTGCGGATCATCTGATAAATTATATGAAAGGAATAACGGCAAATTTTTAAAATTAGTTGAATTGTTTGTGAAGTTTGATCCCGTTATGAAAAATCATGTTGAAAGGACCCTACAACGAAACAATAGAGTACACTATTTGAGTAAACACAGTCAAAATGAAATATTGGAAATTTTAAGTAACGCAATCAGGGATACAATTTTATTATCAATTCGAAAATCTAAATATTATTCCATAATTTTAGACTGCACACCTGATGTAAGTAAAACAGAACAAATGACCCTTCTTATTCGCTTTGTTTCCTGTGACAATGGAATTGTCAAGATCAGGGAAAACGTTTTGGGTTTTGCAGATATATCAGATTCCACAGGACGTGGTTTATGTGCAACAATAATGGAACAGCTGGAAAAAATAGAACATTCCCATTGAAGACATGCGAGGTCAAAGGTATGACAATGGGGCAAATATGAAAGGGAAAAAATATGGGCTCCAAAATTTGCTTTTGAACAAAAATCCTCGAGCTTTTTACATGCCATGTGCTGCTCATACTCTAAATTTAATCATTAACGATGCAGCCAAAGTGAATGCCGATACAATTAGTTTCTTTGCAATTATTCAAGAAATATACAATTTCTTTTCATTCTCTTACAAACGTTGGGCAATCCTTTTAAAGTTTGTAAAAAAATTAACATTGAAACAGCCATCAGATACGCAATGGGAAAGTAAATTTAATGCAATCCGCCCTCTACGATATCAGTTACGAGAAATTTACGATGCACTTTTTGAAATTTTAAATAATGAAAATTTTAATAAAGAAACTCAGCATGAAGCACAAACATTATGTGCTAAAATAAAGGACTGCAAATTTATTTGCTCTCTTATAACTGGGCATGATTTACTTAACAGAATAAAGCCTGTGAGTAAAATGCTTCAAGACAAAAATATGAACATTACACTTGCTTTAGAATCTATCGAAAACTTAAAAATATTCTTACAAGAGTATCGATCAGATACAAATTTTAAAGAAGTTCTAAAATGACAAAAGAACTGAGTGAAGAGGTGGAAGGAGAACAAGAATTTAAAACTGGTACGGAAGTCCGATGACGAAAGAAGACGCGACAATTTGACTACGAGCATCATGACGAATCGCCAGAAGATAAATTTAGAGTGAATGTGTTTTATCGACTTCTAGGCGTTGCTATGTGTTCGTTAATAGAACGTTTTGAACAACTAAAAACATATTATGATAATTTCAATTTCTTGTATAGATTACTACAAATTAATAACGAAGATTTACGAAAAAATTGTGACGATTTAGAGATTCTCTTGAAGGAGACGGCGACAATAAAGACAAATAAATGCAATAGAACTATATGACGAGTTATGTGCTTTCCGGGATATTTTTCGGAAGGATAATTTAAATATTCAAAACCCTTTCGATATTCTTAATTTTATTGTGTCCAATAATTTATCTTTCCCTAACTTTTCAATTGCTTTAAGAATACTATTAACCTTTCCTGTTAGTGTGTAGCGAGCAGTGAACGTTCCTTTTCCAAGTTGAAATTGATTAAAAGTAGGTTCTTAAGTAGGTTTTAATTTAATGTTAATTAAACTAAAAATGCTTGTTAGTTTGGTGTTAATAACTATTGAAAATGATATGTGCGGAATTAGACGTTAAGACCATTATTTCTAATTTTATGAATATGAAATCAAAACTCCTAAAATTTTAATTAAAAAAAATTTCAACTATATTTATGTAATTTAATTTATTTTCTGTTATTCTGTAAAAATGTTATTTTTTGAATACTTATATTAAATGTTCTAATTATTTCTGAATTCTTTTCTTATTTTCTCATCTATCTTGAGTTTCTTTTATTTTCCTAAAAGATAGTTAAAATTATAAAAATTATTAAATAATTTTACAAGTTACTAAGAATTTAGTAACTTGTAAAATGCAAGAATTTTTTAAACTTTAGTTCAAATAAATTTTAACTTTAATTAAAATTCATTTTAATTTTGTTAACAATTCAGGTCGGTGAGAAGGCTATAATCCCTGTATCATTATATTCACCGATTTAAGTAAAGTATCTTTATCAAAATTTGCTTTAACTTTTGAGAAAGTTTTGAATATTCGGTATTTTAAAGATTATCCTGCCTAGTCAACACCCCTGGTTTGTTACATTTAACGAACCAACGTGTGGTTGTTCTGTCAAAATTTATTTAAGAAATTTCAAATACTTTAAATTTTTATTATCGTAAAAGAACCATACATGCCCAGATCGTTACGGGGGGGGATCTTAGATAGACATTGCATGAAGGCGGCAAAGACCCTAGCGCCGGCTCTGATTGTGGGAGATACTAAGACAAGGAGTGATAAGAGCTTGGTTCACCTTTACCACAAGTTGCCTCAATCCTGAAGATACTTCAGACACAAATTTTTTTTGCTTACACTTGGATGAAGGATTAAACTAAATTTATTACAACAGAGATATCTTTTTCACCAGTTTCCATGTCACCTTTATCATCTCTAATTTCTTTTACAGGACTCTCCTCTGTTTCTGAGCTTCTTCAGCAAACTCCAGAATATCTTGCGAGCTTCTTGATATTTATTTTCTATGTTCTTACCAAAGTCTTCCCATGACTTTTGTTTAGTTAGTTTTACACAGTGTTTAGCTTTCTTACATTTGTCTCTGTATTCTCTAAGAGCACAAGCTGACTTATTTGTCAGGAACTTTTGATATGCTTTCTTCTTTTATTTCACTACCTCTTTAACTTCGTGTGTCCACCATGGAGTTCTAATTTCTCTATCCTTACAGACAACCTTGCCACCTGCCTCTCTGGCTGAATCAATCAGTATTTTTTTCAGGGCCTGCCACTGAATCTCCAAGGTTTGATTCCTATTCTCAAACTCTTTCATTTTTTCTTGAATAATGTTTGTGTATTTTAGTCTACACTTCATATCTGAGAGCTGCTCAACTTTTATTTGCTTTAAAACTTTCTTAAATGTTCTTTTCAATATGAATTTCAATTTTATCCTGCTCAAGACTAAATGGCAATCACTTCTAATTTCAAATCTTCTGTACACTCTAGTGTCCTGCACCAGTGATAAAACATCACTATCAACAATAACACAGTCAGTGAGACTTTTCTTATTCTTGTCTCTTCTCTCCATGTGAATTTGTGCACATTTTTATGTTGGAACATTGTGTTAGTAATAACCAGTCAATGTTCTGAGTTCCTGAACGAAATAACAAGTCAATGTCCTGAACGAACGAAGTTCCTTCGTTCGTTCAGTATCCAGGTAGATACCTTACAGAGTGCACCTCGAGAAGGTGAGAATTGGACATTAGGTCAGAAGCCCTGGTCATCTTCACGTTCCTTTAAAGCCTATGTGGGGGCACCTCCAATTTTGTTTATAACATTCAATAATGTAATGCCTCTATAGTTCTGACAATTCATCTTATCTTGTTTTTTATATATTTGTTGGATTATTCCAATTTTCCAATTATGTGGAATTTTTCTTCTTTCCATATATATCAGACTGCACAACTTGATTTTCTTTGAGGCCAAAC
Source organism: Typopeltis vanoorti (assembly GCF_054136105.1). Classification (NCBI taxonomy): domain Eukaryota; kingdom Metazoa; phylum Arthropoda; class Arachnida; order Uropygi; family Thelyphonidae; genus Typopeltis; species Typopeltis vanoorti. Next base: position 9,404,358 of record NC_143571.1, read on the forward strand.
CCAACTTGGACCACCTGATCAAGGGCCAGATCACTTCGGACCTTGAATCTTAGACTATTCCACTGCAGCTAAATTTAAGTAAATTTGTTACTAGGTCTCCAGTAAATACTAAGTAATATGCATATTTAAATTTTTTAGAGTATTACAATTAAAATTATAATCAAAATTATTTACAAACAGATATAGCTGCAAAATTTCTCAATAAAAACCACTTAAACATAAACACAAAGTTTACTAATAATTTCGCTGAGAATGTCACACTTATTCTCAGTGAAATATCAGTGACTGAATGTCACAATGTGACACATTGCATTTCTTTGGTTGCCACTATTTTATCAAAGTTTGGTGTCATGTTTGAAGTGGCTGTTCTTAATATGGCCTCTAAATTGATATCACTTAAAGATGGATGCTGTTTGATTTTGTTCAAGTTCATGACCGAAAATGTTTGTTCACGAGTATACGTGCTCCCAAACATACAAAATACCTGGTAGGCTGTATCCAACAAACTTTTAAATTTATCCTTATCCAGAATAAAACTCTTGTAAAGTACTCTCCCTGTGCTTGACTTGATAGTTTTCATAACACTGGAGATTAATAACTTCCATCTGGAGTTCGACAGGTAGATTTCCTGCTTCGACAGAAAACGCTTTTATGCGGACTTCATCTTCATTACTGAATGACGTTCTTTTCTGAAACTCCTCACTTAGAAGTGATATGTGCTTCTTATATTTTCTACCCACCATTGAATGATATTCTGATGGAATATTCTGTCAACAAGTTAAGAAATGTGACATTATCCCCCTTAGCAAGTTGATTTTCAAACAAAATTAATTTCATTTTGAATGCCTTTATAAGAGACATTAACTGAAAAACAAACTTATTTTTTCCTTGAAGCTGTAAGTTAAGGTCATTGAAGTGATCCAAAATGTCACACAAGAAAAATAAATCTTGATTCCATTCTTCAGCCGTTATTTCTGGGAATTTTTCCATATCTTCTTGAGATTCCAAAAATGCAACTAGTTCATTTTTTAGAGCTATAAAGCATGACAAAACTTTACTGCGGCTCAACCAACATACATCAGTGTGGTATGGTAGATCCCCGTACTTGGTATCATTTTCTTCTAGAAATGCCTGAAACATTCTGTGTTTCAAACCCTGAGCTCGAATATAGTTGACCAGAGCAAATACTACTTTAATCACATGATCAAACTGCAAAACCTTTTAACATAACACCTGCTGATGAATTAGGCAGTGAAATTTTGTCAATGGTTTACCTGCATACTGTTAAATAAATGTTACAGCACCAACATTTTTTCCACACATAGATGGGGCACCATCAGTGCAAAGTGCTACTGAATTCTTGAAATTTAACGATAGTTTTTCGATTACATGCATCTTTACATTTTCTGCGATCTCCTTTCCTGTTGTTTTTCCTTTCATTGAACACAAATCAGCAAGGTCCTCTGTCACCTCAAAATTCTTATTAATGCCTCTTACATATATTAAAAGCTGTGCAGTATCTTTCCCATCAGTACTTTCATCCATAGCAAGCTAATAATAGACAAATTCACTAGCTGATTTTTGCAGGTTATCTTAGATCCTCAGCAATATCAGCCACCCTGCACTGTGAACAGTCATACGGGAAAAACTGATATTTTCAAAATTATTTTTCTTATCAGGACACAATTTGGAAACAGCAATCATCAGACACTTTTTTTTATCAACTCTCCCTCAGTAAATAATTTGCCAGCACAAACTATTTCTTTTGATATTTTTAAGCTTACCTTTGTGGCAACTTCATTTGCAGATGCCACTTTTTTAAAGGCTTGTTGCTCAGCACTAAGGACTTTCAATAACTTTGCTGCTTTTATTTGCTTTTCACTTGCATCCAACTCGCCAAGGTTAGGATGTTTTAATTCAAAATGACATCTCAGATTGTACTCTTTCGGCACAGCTATAGATTCCCGGCAAACAATGCACACGATTTTGTCCTTAAACAATGTAAAAAAAATTTGTTTGTCCACTCAGGGTTAAATGCTCGATGTTCCGAATCTATTTTGCGCTTTTTACTTAAGCTCATTGTGTGGAGATTGACAATATTAATTACAAAAAACTAATGATGAAAAACTCACAATAATGCAGGTTATGACAACAGTTATGTAATGTATTGCTCCAGCTACAACCAACCACTACACTGCCAAAGCCAGTCAAGGCACGGCCACTTTGTGTAATACGATTCGTTCTCATTCGTGGACATCAAGTCATTATCATGGAGATGTAACTTTGAATTTTAACACAGTGACACTAGCACTAACAAAACCTCTAAGTGATTGTAATAATTTCCTATTAAAGATGACAGTGGGAGTAACTCCAAATGCAATTTATTGTCGAATTGAAAGAAACATGATTGTGACATTAATCGCATGAACATAAACATGCAGAATCTTAGTAAAAGTTAAATTCAACGCTAGGAAAAAATCGTCTAATTTCATATTCCTTTGTATGATTAAATAATTTTAATCAGGCAGATGGGCCAAAATAAATAGCATTGCGGGCCGTATGTTGTGCAGGCCTGATATATATAATATCAAATAATACATTTCTTTCCATTATCCTATCTACTCCTGGTGCTTTAAAACTTTTAATTTCTTTTATTATTTCCACTATTTCAAAGTTGGTTCTTGAATTCTTTCTTCTATATTTCTATTATAGAAGAAGATCAATTATTTTGATCTTCATATTCCTTATTTTCTTCTGTTGTCATCATCAATAATTCCCTAAAATATTCCTTCCATCTTTCTTTAACTAATTCTTTCTCAATGAATACTTTTCCTTCTTTATCATTGCATCCTATTATTTGTGTATCAAAATTATGTACTAGCTGTTTTAATTCTTTATGAAATTTTCTAGTTTCTCTTTTCTCATTATACTGCACTAATTGTTCCACTTTCTTCTCCATCATTTCTTTTTACAAATTTTTGTTTACCTGCTTTCTTTTCTCTTCACATTCTTCTCTATTATTTCTTGTGTTCCTCTGTAAATACTTTTTCCTTTGTTTTTCAATTCAATTGTTTCTTTACATTCTTAAACAAACCATTCATTTCTGTTTTTTCTATACCATCCTCTTTCTTCTTCTGCTACATTTATGATTGTTTGTTGGATTAAGTCCCATTTTTTTTCTATATTCTTTCCTTTTTCTATTGTTTGAATATTATCTTTTAGTTTCTTCTGATATTTATCAATTATTTCTCTATTTTGGAATTCTTTGGTGTTCCACTTTATCTTTTCAGTTTTCTTTTGGTCTATATTTGATATTTGCTATATAAATTTAATTTTAACTAACATATGATCAGAGTCACAATTTGCTTTTCTATATGCTCGTACATCATTGACTGAACTTGCTCATCTTTTTGAAATCAGGACGTGATCTTTCGTGATCGTTTTGGTTGTTGGAATAATCTAGGTCCCCAAATATATCTTATCTTGAAAATATGCACTCATTATTCTAAGTTTATTTGATATTGCTAATTGTAAGTCTATTCATTTTCACAGGTTTCTTCATGTAAACATATTAGACATATTTCATGGAGTACTTTCCAAGTACTCCATGAAATATGTCCTCTTTTCCTATTTTTTACATTAAAATATTATCATGGCATAATTTTTATTTTTTTCACATGTTTCTTATAAATCCTCATCAAATTGATCTGTCACAATCTCATCAGCAATTTTCAGTTGGGGCATATACATTATTAAAAGTGATATTATGGAATTTCTCTTTAATTCGTAACTTGCAAATTCTTTCATTTATTGGCGTGAATCCTAAAATTGATTTTATCTTCTTTCTAATAATAAATCTTACTCCATAATTTCCTTGTTCTTCAGCACCACTATAATACATATATAATCTTTTGTGTTTATTCTTCCTTTTTCTCTCCATCTTTTCTCCTGTAATGCTGTAACATCCATTTCATATTTCTTAACCTCTTCTGCTATGTTTTGCATTTTCGCTACCTGTAACATTATTCTAACATTCCACGTTTCAAAATTCATTAACCTTTTCCTTTTCATGTGTCATTTCCTTAAAGTTAGTCCGGCTTTCAATTGTTTAGCTTTCTTAACAAGAGATTTTTTACAGGAATGGGTTGTTAGCCCATTGCCAAACCTCCCAACTTGTAGGACCAGACTCCAAATTTTTGTTCCCTGAAGCAGGGTGGTCCAGCTATACCTCCAGACACTGTGTACCCATTTCACATTATGAAAAATTATGGAAACAACTACCACGTTAGATCAGAACTTTAGTTTAATAGCTTGTTAATTAGAGCAAAATAGAGCTATAACAATTTGCTGTAATCAACAAGCTATTAAATAAGAATTAAAGATTATTAGCAACACATTTATAAATAATGCCTATAACAAAAATAGTATTAATCAAGTTCTTCACAAAACGTCATCAAAAAAGAATATAGATTACAGTAAAACCATAGCCATCTCATACATTAAAGGGTTATCAGAAAAAATCAATAGAATTCTACACCATTATAATCTTAATGCCACTTTTAAACCACCTATAAAATTAAAAAACATATTCAACTCCTCTAAGGATCCTCTCCTCCCATTGGCACATCCTGGAGTTTATTGCATCTACTGCACCTGTAACTTACCTTATATTGGTGAAACTGGACGTACAATTTGATTGGAAAAGTACTAGCTCTTTACATCATACAAAAACTTGGTATGAACAAAAATTTAAAGAAGCCTATGAAATTCTGAATAATCTCAACAATAATCTCACCCTAATCTCAACAATAATGGTGGTATAAAAATTTCGAGAATTTGGATGGCACTTATTATTATTATTCAGGCCTCCATAGAGTCAAAAGACTCATTGCGGGAGGTACTTCCTAAGAAACACAATGTCTATCATACCACTCCGTGACCATTCTCGCTCTCACCACTCTATCAGGCAATGCATTCCGTGGTTCAACCACCCTCCATGCAAAGAAACCACTCCTCACCCTCTTTCTCACAGTTTCCTTTCGTAACTTCCAGGAATGACCCCTTGTCATGACTCCTTCCTGCTGTTCAACCAAGCGAAAGAACTCCCCAGTGTCAACCCTGTAACCACCTCTCAACAGTTTAAAAGTCTCAATCATATCACCTCTCCTTCTATCCACCAAACTCTGCAGTCTATATTCCCTCAGCTAATCCTCATAACTAACATTGTTAGTTATGAGGATTGGCTGAGGCATAGTTTTGATTGGCATTGTTATGAGGATAACAAGGATAGGTATATCTGATACCTATCCTTGTTATCTAGCTTTGTACCCTTTCCACAGTTAATTTATCCCCTTCAAATCTGATAACAATAGTATACGTGTGGTCAGATCGGAGTCTTATACAATGGAATAATAACTCTTTTATCTCTGCAGGTCGGTGTCCTTCTCATTATTGCAGCAATACTCTGTGGTTACCTTTACCACCTTTGCGATATGTCTCCTAAATTTCAGGTTTCTATCAATCACGAACCCCAGATCCCGACTTCCTCCAGTATAGCTCCTCCAATAGAGTGCGGTGTCCCATCGATGTGTCTCAAACTTGAGACCTTACTTTTTGCTGCATTAAAATGAAACTCCCCCATTCATTTGCCCATCTGTCTAGCTTATTCAAATCCTCTTGCAGGGCTACCATATCTGCACTATTACTAATAACCCTTCCCAGCTTTGCGTCATCCTCAAACAACCGAATGTTCCCCTGCAATCTACTGACAATGTCATTGATATAAAGGTTAAACAATATAGGTCCAAGTACTAAGCTCTGTGGGACCTCACTTGTAATCATTTGCCTCCTTGAAACTGGCCTGCCATACACAACTCTCTGATACCTATCGGACAGCCAATCCTGAATTCAGTTGACCAACGTGACATACTGATTCATGTGCTGCAACTCTTAAATATCAGCTTATCATGTGGCACCCTGTCAAATGCATTCGCTAAGTCCAAGAAAATGGCAGTATATGCCTTTCACTCATCTACTGCTTGTAACTTTATTATAAAAGGCTAGCATATTACTAAAACAAGAGCGCTCCTTCACAAATCCATGTTGACTCTCACAGATAACATTACCCTCAGTGAGGGACTGTATACAGTCCCTCACTAATTTCTCCAAAATCTTAACAACTACTGATGACACACAAACTGTCCTATAATTAGACATTTCCAGTCTATTACTGCCCTTATGCAATGGCACTATCTTACTTTCCTTCCATTCCCTGGGCATCTTTCCCATTGCCAGACTTTCATTGAAAAGCCAGGTCGAAGGAGCTGTCAGTTCTTTAGCACATTCTCTTAAAACTCTTGGTGAAATACCATCCAGTCTCACAGCTTTATTGGTATCCAGAGTACTCAGTATTTGGAACACACTCTCCTCTAAACCTCAAACCTGCCCTATCTAAAAAACTCTAGTATCAAAATTTACTCCTCCAGGATGAAATACTCCAATAAAGTGTTCATTGAACAATTCCACTATGTCATCTGCATCAGTCACTCTATTCCATTTTTATCACACAATGTTATTCTTCCACAGTAATTTCTCCTCCTACTGGCCACATAGCTAAAAAAATTCTCTGGGATTTTCTTTGGATCTTAGGGCCAATCTATTATCATATTCCAGTTTTGCCTTCCTTACCATACTAGTCACTCTCTTGGCCTGTGTTTTATATTTTTCATGCTTCTGCTCTTCACCTGTCTCCTTATAACTCTTCCATAGCCTCTTTTTCGTGAAGTTCCTGTTTAATATTGTTTGCCATCCACTTTACTTCAAATTGTGTCCTCTTCTTCACTTGTGGAATACAATTTACTATTGCTGCTAACAAATATTCTTTCACAATTTCCCAAGTGCTAATGATATCCTGGCCTTCCAATTCCTCCCTGCACGAAACTTCCCCAACTTGATGTTTAAGACTATTATAAACACCTGCAATATAATTTGACATACGTTCCCATCTTTTTGATACTCCTGCATGTCTATTCATCTTCCAAGTCAAAACCACATGGTCACTCTCTCTAACTGGTGGGAGAGATGTCATCTCAGTTATTATCAACTCTTCTGATGCTATGACCAAATCAAAAACTCTTGAACCTCTTGTTTCCGCTATTACATGTTGCCTAAGACATTTGTCCCTCAAGAAGTCTAGAAATTCCATTCCCTTATTGCTACATGCATCTTACTCTCCCAATGTATACTGCTGTAGTTAAAATCTCCCATAACAATCATTCTTCTTGCACTTGCCAAGCTCAACTCTCTAAACATCTCCTGGTCCCCACCCTCTTTGCCCTTGGTTTGTAGCAACACCCCACTAAATATCCTGTCTTGCGCCCACCTCTACCTCACACCATATGCTTTCAAAATCATTAGTGTCACTGCCTTCCAAAGCCTCCACTCTTAGAGGACATAAGTCGTCACTTAACATAAGCAGTACTCCACCACTATACTTTCCCCTCCTAACCTTTCAGCTTTTATTGGAAACTATTCCATACCAGTTTGTTGGAATTTATATGTATACTTACATAGTTATATGTAAACGTTGCTCTTCAGCTCAATTTAATTTTGTAACCTAATAGATAATAATAGGACTCTAGCTTTGATGTAGTAAAGGTTTTTTTTTTCCTCACCAGAGGTCAGGCCAATAATTGTTGTAACTGTTGGTCAGTAACTTTAGCAAACCATGTAGTAGATTGTAGTGCAGCTTGTTTCTTTGTATGTATGTATATGCTCCAGATGATGACCTTGATATGAAGGTCGAAATGTCAAGTGTTCATTTTGGTTTATATTAAACTAAAGTTTTGCTCTAACATGGTAGTTGTCTTCATAATTTTTCATAATGTATTCTGATTACCATGTAAGCATGAAGGAAAGGGTATCCATTTTAGTCGTCTCTTACAACATGCATGGGCTACATTGGGACTATTCTTAAACCTGGTCACCATCTAGGGGAAGTTCTATTTATAAGTATGTATTTTGCACATGAATTTTATCTTATACATGAAATATTTTAACTGATAGATTAATTTGTTTTAGCTATTGTCAGCACAGAAGTGGATTTGACAAATCACAATATTTGTGCACATGTATAGTTCCTGAAGATTGTGTTGTTTCGCCATGGAGTGAATGGACAATTCATAAAGAAGGCTGTGTTACCTCAGAAAATTTTATGGTACCAGAAATGAGAACTAGGTCACGTCAGTTACTTCATCTTCCAGAAGGAAATGGTCAGTCATGCCCACCTCTAAAAGAAAAAAGGATTATAACAAAAGATCTTCCACCATGCTATAAGTAAGTGCATAAGTCCATATTTATTTTTAAAAATTCCTATTGCATAACCAAATTTGTAATTTACATTGAGTTCTAATCATTTGGAAATTCAGTAAATCAAAGGTATAAAAGATTTATTTTACTTATTCCATACTGTTTATCAGTTTTGGAGACCATGTGCTCAAGTTAGTTTAATTTCACTCAAATAAATTGATGTTTATTAAGTCCATGGAGTCAGTAGAATAGGATTCCTTCCTTTCTTTTGCAGCCTCTTCTTATGGGGCAGATAGTGTGGTCTGCTCAGATATTCCTAAAACATCATCAGAATTACTTCAGCTCCATGATTCTGATGTCAGCTCTTGCCAGTCATGCCATATCTACTAGACATAAGATTTGTTATTATAATTATAAGAAACACACATATTAACCACAGTGAAAATTATTTAATGTAAATATTTCATCCTAAGTATCTTAGGACATCATCAGTACAGTAGTTTAAGCAATAATAGGAATAACATACAGTTAGGGCACATGATTACAATAGAATCTCATTAAACGTGCGTAACGTGTTACAGAAGTAAAAAAAAAAAAAAACTAGTAATAATTATTTTACATAATTTTGTATGACAATTTCCTATACTTTAGGAATAGTAAGAACGTCGTTGCGGTTTAAATTAGGTCTGTGTAGTAGGGCTTCAGAACTTTCTTTATATAAACGTTCATGTTTATATAAAGATCTATGTAAAAGTTTAGACTTTTCCCAAAGGATCCTATGGCTTGGATTTTCAATTCCGTGTTGAGAGAGGCCAGATTTTTGCGGTTTAAAAAGACGAATGTGGTCTTGATTCCGAGATGCATTTCTGAACAGACCTACCTGTCTGTCCAAAGTAAGACAATTTGCATGAGCATGGAATACATAGATCTTTATATAAACATTCATGTTTATATAAAGAAAGTTCTGAAGCCATACTACACAGACCAAATTTAAACTGCAATGACGTTCTTACTATTCCTAAAGTATGGGAAATTGTCATACAAAATTGCGTGAATTAATTATTATTAGTTTTTTTTTTTTTTTTTTTTACTTCTGTAACACGTTACGCACGTTTAATGAGATTCTATTGTAATCATGTGCCCTAACTGTATGTTATTCCTATTATTGTTTAAACTACTGTACTGATGATGTCCTAAGATACTTAGGATGAAATATTTACATTAAATAATTTTCACTGTGGTTAATGTGTTTCTTATAATTATGATCTCACCTCAGGTTTCATTATTTAAAAAAAAAAAAAAAAATAGGATTTGTTGGAATAAGACTAAAGTTTTACACAGGAGTCAAAAAGATTATATAAAGAAAGCTATGAAGCCCATATTCGTCATCCACATCTCAACAGAAATTACTCTTAAACCTTGGGGAAATTATTTTACTCATTATGATAATTAATAAATTATAATTTATTAATTAATAATAATTTCAGTGTCATTTCCTTTGATCCTAATAGTTATAAGTTGAGCTCTCCTCTTGTATTGAATGTCACATCACATGTTACTATTTTCAATTGTTATTCTATAATTTTTCTTTTAACTGTTTGCATTGAGAATGGTCTTGAAACAAGATCAAAAATTTCCTCTCAATAAATATTTATTTCCATGAATTTTTAAATTTATTTATATAGAATTGTCTTCTTATATTTCTATATTTTGTAATATTCACATTTCTGTATTAGTTATAATGCAGTTAGTTGCAGATATTTGACCTGTGACCTATTTTATCTTCATATGCTGTTTTATATTGTACTCTATGATCAAAGTGTGTATTATTTTTTCTTAATTCGAGATTTAAATGTAAGAATTGGCAATGTAGATATTCCAGGTATATACCAAAATTTAATGAAGTAATTAACAAAAAAAAATGGAAAAAATATGCTATAATTTGGTCTAACCAATGAATTAAGAAAAAATAATACACACTTTGATCATAGAGTACAATATAAAATAGCGTAGGAAGATACTATAATTATTATTATTAAACAAGACCTCATGGAGTCAAAGACTCATCTAGGAGGTCCTTTTATCTCACACACATTTCATCATACCATGTCTTAAACACATTCAAACTCCTTGCAGACACCACACTCTCAGGCAAGGCATTCCAATCACTCGCAACTCTGCTTGAAGAAAACCTGCCTCTCACTCCCCCTACTCACACCCTCTTTATACAGTTTCCAGGGATGACCTCTAGTTCTCCCCTGATCTCCCACTATTCTCTGTAGAACCTCTCCACCATTGATCCTATAACAACCCCCTTACCAACTTGTAGGTCTCTATCATATCTCCCCTCTTCCTTCTCTCCACTAGACTCTGCAAATTACATCTTTTCAATCTTTCCTCATACTTGACATTCCAGAGGTCAGAAACTACCTTAGTCAGTCGCCTTTGGACCCTTTCCAACATCTCTTCATCCTTCTGAAAACCAGGTGACCAAATCTGGGCACAATAGTCCATGTGTGGCTTAATCAAAGCCTTATACAATGAACAAGAATCTCCCTACTTCTACACGTCAGTGTTCTCCGCATCATTCCCAGAAGTCTTTGTGTTGTCTTCACAATTTTGGCGATGTGTCCCCCTAAATTTTAGATCCTTATCTACTATTACCCCCAGATCTCTTATTTCCTCTACCTCCAACAATATATTCTCACCAAGCACAAATTCTGCATCCCATCTTTGTTTTCCAAATTTTGAAACCTTACATTTTGCAACATTGAACTCACATCCCCATTTCTGTGCCCAGTCACTCAATTTATTCAAGTCTTGTAAGGCCACAACATCCTCATAGCTCTTTATGGTTCTTCCCAACTTTGCATCATCTGCAAACAACTGAATATCTCCATCCAAATCTTCGCCAATATCATTAATAGCAATGCAAAATAAGAAAATATCATAAAAGGTACATAGAAAGAGAAAGCTGATCAAAGCAAGTGCTTGAGCAGTACAAGGCTCAGGCAAGAAAAATGACCAGCATGGTGAGGAAGACAAAATTAAATTGCAAGAAAAAATTAGCCAAGCAGGCCAAAGGAAATCCCAAACAGTTCTTTCACTATGTGGCAAGCAGAAGGAAGAATTACTATGGAAGAACAACTTTAACAAGTACTGATAGCAGTAAGGTGAAGAAGCAGACAAAATAGTTGAGTTACTGAGCATACATTTTGCAAGGGTCTATAATCCAAGTGAGGATATGGCTATGACAGGAACTAATGTGAAAATAGGAGGTTGATGAATTGAAAGTACTTAGGATATTGCAGAATATACTACTAAAAACAACAGGCATGTTTATCAGCATTTAGGTCTTTCAGCATGTTACAGTTATAAAACAGTTTTATGCACTCAGTATCTTATATATATTCTTATTTTAACTATATGCACCACCAGACAGAGCATTTTGACTATTTAGATCTTCCATAATGAGAAACAATGGTGTAGTAACCACAAGAGAGAGAGTAGTAAGGCTGCCCAGGGAAATATCTAAACCAGGTAGGATATTGGTTGTTTTGGGTTTATGGCCAAAGCAACTAAAGCTGAGTCCAGTGTATTATGTCTGCAAATTATGTGCATCCTTCTGGTTTGCTTGTTTTTTAGAATGAATTTTTTTTCTCCAAATTTCTGGGATAAAAAAAAAAAAAGTCATCTCCATATGATACTCACCTTCAGTTGAAAAGTATCAAGTTTCTTCATGAGTAAGGCCAAAAATGAAAATGTTACATGCTTTCTCTGTTCTGATGAAAAGTACATCATAGTATTCGGAGATGATGAACAGCTGAGAAAAGGTGATAGCCACAAGTTAATGCATACTTTTTAATTAAATGTTGTGGCTAATATGGAATGTTTTAATCTTTGAATCTCGTTCTTCTCTCTTTAACACACTAAGAAGTACATTGGTTCTCTTCACAACTAACTGTTCTGAATATTTTGACAATGTAGTCTTTGGTTTTGTGCTCTTTACTGCCATATCAGGCACAGATGGCTGAGTCAAAACAACAAGCAGTTTCAATCTAACTGATAAGCTTAGGTGTTGATGGTTATTCATGACTTATTTTTCACGGTATTAACAACACCACAAACACTTTTTTTCAACAAAGATGTTTTATTAACGCTTATATTTCACTGATTTTCAACTCAGCATCATCAGAGCACAACACACAAGTAAACGTGACAGTGAGTGAGTGAAACAATATAATTGCAAAAGACAAAAGATCTAAAGTCCTATTTTTGGCGCCCTCTAACAAAACAAAAAACAAAAAAAAAAAAAAAAACGGCAGTTATCCAGGAGTTTTTCTTAAGATAACTGTCTCCCAAATTTTTAGCAAATTAATGCAACCATATTTGTTAAGGTTGGGAGAATTCTTCAAAGCCATTGCTGACTCAAAAAATAATCTTTCAGATCTATAACGACTCCTAAATAGCACATTCGTTTTCCTCCATCTAATCCTGTGTGAAGGAGTGTCCAAAGCGTGGTCTGCCAGTCCCGACTTGCCATAGTAATAGTAGCAAATGTATCTTTCATGTTCTTCCAGGCGGATGTTCACTGATCTTCCTGTTTGCCCATAATAGGCCAAGTCACAGTCACATGGAACTTTAGTACACTCCTGGGTGTGCTAAAGGGTGAAGTTTATCCTTTGGCGAGCGGATCAGAGTTGCCAGCTTGACATGAGGTTTGAAGGTGGTGTGAAGGCCATGTTTCAACAATACTTTGGCTATCTTTTCCGATGTACCTCTGATATAGGGAATAGAAATGGTCGTGTTGTATTCTTGTGTATTAGGGGAGGGCAGAGTAATGGGCCTATGTAGTATTTTATCTATTTTGTAGGGATTGTAGCCGTTGGCTAAGAACGTATGGCGCAGGTACTGGAGTTCAGTGGCCAAAGCTGTATCGTTAGAACAAATGGCTCCGGCTCTGTGTGTCAATGTTTTTAAAATGCCGTACTGTTGGACTGGATGATGATGTGATTGTTTATGTAGGTATCTTCCTGTGTGTATAGGCTTTCTGTAAATAGAAAAAGATAGTGATCCATCTGAAAGGCGGGTGACTAATGTGTCAAGAAATGGTAAACAGTTATTTGATTCTTTTTCTACTGTGAAGTGAATTTTGGGGTGTTGGCTGTTTAGGTAGGTGACAAAAGCATCCAAAGTGTCTTGTCCATGGGGCCAGATGGCAAACACATCATCTACATAGCGCAACCACACTTGTGGCTTGTATGTAGCTGTGGTAAGTACTTTGTTTTCAAAATGTTCCATGTAAAAATTTGCTAACATGGGAGAGAGGGGGGAACCCATAGCAGTACCATTAATCTGTTTGTAGAATTCCCCCCCCCCCATGTAAAGTAACCTGCATTCATGGTAAATTGAAATAATTCAAAAATATCTGGGGGAAATTTAGACTTCTTTGTATAAACTTTGTTAAAAACAAAGTTTGCACATGAAGTAACTTAATGACTGGGATATAATTTAATGACTTGTATATAGAGATTGATGACTTTGCATCAATTGCCTTAGTATCCCATAATGCAATGCACATATCCTTAAAGACATGTATTATGCCATGTATTATGGGAAGGGTCACTACCTGTACTAGTTTCGACCTTTATTGAGGTCTCATCAGTGGGAGCAGACCCAAAAGTGAGACCTCAATAAAGGTTGTAACTGGTCTGAGTAGTAGCCTTTCCAATAATGCATGGCTTTATACATGTCTATAAGGATATGCATGTTGCATTATGGAGTACCAAGGCAATTGATGCGAAGTCATCAACCTCTATATACAAGTAGCCCACTCATGAATTACTTCATGTACAAACTTTGTTTGTTTACACTTGGATAAAGGATAAAATTAAGAATATTACTTAAATATAAAGAGCTAATAAGCTTCATTTCGGCAACAAAAACATTATTTAAATTAAGGGGATATTAAATCCCACATTGTTTTAAAACCGAATAAGAAACTCAAAGATTGGAATCAGAGAGTTTCTTGCCGAGTATAGTAAACTATAAAGTATCGGCGATCACTAAGCGTCCGCTAAATGCAAGTGGCCCAGCACGTAGTGCAATACCGGAAATCTCGCAGCAAAGTCGGTAAAGTTCTGATCACTATTCTTAGGTATTTACCATAATGTAAAAACACATTTCCTAGGAAATGTATGCTGTTATTACATTATGGTGGTGAGGTCACTACCCAGACCGGTTTCAGCCTTTTTTGAGGCTTCATCAGTGAGTAGCTAGACCGAGTTAATACCAAAGTGTATAGCGAAAAGAACTTTATACTCTGCTATACGAGTTTCCGAACAGGTGCAACCATTAAGTTACTTAAATATAAAGAGCTAATAAGCTTCATTTTGGCAACAAAAACATTATTTAAATTAAGGGGATATTAAATCCCACATTGTTTTAAAACCGAATAAGAAACTCAAAGATTGGAATCAGAGAGTTTCTTGCTGGGCCACTTGCATTTAGCAGACGCTTAGTGATCGCCGATACTTTATAGTTTACTATACTCGGCAAGAAACTCTCTGATTCCAATCTTTGAGTTTCTTATTCGGTTTTAAAACAATGTGGGATTTAATATCCCCTTAATTTAAATAATGTTTTTGTTGCCGAAATGAAGCTTATTAGCTCTTTATATTTAAGTAACTTAATGGTTGCACCTGTTCGGAAACTCGTATAGCAGAGTATAAAGTTCTTTTCGCTATACACTTTGGTATTAACTCGGTCTAGCTACTCACTGATGAAGCCTCAAAAAAGGCTGAAACCGGTCTGGGTAGTGACCTCACCACCATAATGTAATAACAGCATACATTTCCTAGGAAATGTGTTTTTACATTATGGTAAATACCTAAGAATAGTGATCAGAACTTTACCGACTTTGCTGCAAGATTTCCGGTATTGCACTACGTGCTAGGCCACTTGCATTTAGCGGACGCTTAGTGATCGCCGATACTTTATAGTTTACTATACTCGGCAAGAAACTCTCTGATTCCAATCTTTGAGTTTCTTATTCGGTTTTAAAACAATGTGGGATTTAATATCCCCTTAATTTAAATTAAGAATATTATTTCTTGGCATCTTTAATTAATAGTATAACCAAGTAAAAAAAAAAAATAAATAAATAAAATAACTTTCAACATCTGTCTCTAGTCCAGAGTAATTTAGTAGTAAGGTGTGACACCTTTTGACTTCTTATATGTGAAAATATGACTTCTGCATTACATCAACCTTGGTACTACTTCTGGAATCTGGCTTCCCTGATGAGACCTCAAGAAAGGTGAAACTGGTCTGGGTAGTGGCCCTTCCTAGAAAGCGTGTCCACTCTCCAGTCAAGAGGCTGCGGGTTCGAATCCCGCCATGGGCATAGATGTTTGTGATTGTCTGTGGAAATATCAGTGGTGGTCAGTGGTAGATGCCATTGGTGTAGTTGCGGTCAGTTGGTGAATTGTGAGTGGCGGAAGCAGAGTTGTAGAGTGGATGCCCTCTCTCGATGAGTCTTTGGACTCCCTGAAGGTGACAAATAATAATTATACATGTCTGTAAGGATATGCGCATTGCATTTAAACAGTATATTAAATTTCCATCAATCAAAAGAACAGGCAGGTTTCAGAGCATCCTTCCTGACTTTAGATCATTTACAAGCCTTAAATTAAGTAATGGAAAAAAACAAAAGTACATAATATTACCAGTTTCTTTGGCTTTCATAGATTATGAAAAAAACCTTTGACTCAAAGACTTATGTGAAATGCTTCATGCTTTAAAAGATACAGGAATAGAACAATATTTATATTAACATATTAACTCATATATATATATATATATATATGAGAGAGGTTTAGCAGTAATACATTTAAATGAAAAAAAAAAATAGAAATAAAGAGAGTATCAGACAGGGAGACTTTATGTTGAGCTCATACACAAGAAATTGGTTGATCAACCTATAGTATATAAGTACTGTGTATGGGATGGGTTGGGAAAGGAGGTTCACTTGTTCACATTTGATTTAAATGACCGTATATTGTATTCCTTGGGGAACACAACAGGGTGAAGGCTGTTTCACAATACAGCATTTGCAGGGATGAAGGAGTAGGAAAAGAAATTGTTCTGTGGGTTTCAATGTGCACTGCAAAGGGATGTTGAGCAGCAGCTGCACATGTTCCAACGAGCTTAGTACTAAGTGGGGGAATTATTAATACTATTTCAGATGAACATTTTCCATGAAATATTTGTAAAATACACATTGTTTTATTTATTTTCTCGTTGCAAAGGTGGAGCAAGCTAACATCACTCCTATCTCAGTATCTCCCATAATGCAAAACACATCTCCTTGCGGATATGTATAATGTTATGGATTAAGGGAAGGGCCACTACCCAGACTAGTTTCGACCTTTATTGAAGTCTCTTCAGTGGGAGCCAGGCCCAAGTAGAAATACCAGGCAGAAGCATTAGCAAGGTCATCTCTACGTATGGGAGTTGCCAAACGGTGTGCCACCTTTTTATTAAATTACTCTGGATTTAGAGAAAGATGTTGAAAGTTTATTTTTCACTTGGCTAGACTATAATAAACATAATTATTATATATTATATTATATATATTATTATAAAACGTAAAAAATAGTAATCCCATACGTAGAGATGACCCTCCCACTGAAGAGACCTCAATAAAAGTCGAAACTAGTCTGGGTAGTGGCCCTTCCCTTAATGCATAACATTAGACATATCCACAAGGAGATGTGTTTTGCATTATGGGAGATACTGAGATAGGAGTGATGTTAGCTTGGTCCACCTTTGCTATGAGTTGCCCGGTGTTGTACTACCTTACCCCCAGTCCTGACGATACTTTCAGGCGCAAACTTTGTTTGCTCATACTTGGATAAAGGATTAAACTAAATTTATTATAGTCTAACCAAGTGAAAAATAAACTTTCAACACCCACCACAGACTCTTGCAGCCCATTCCACTCATTCACCACTCTAAAAGTAAAGAACCCAGCTCTAACTGGGTTCACAACCTTACTAACCACACACACTCTTGCCCAGCTTCCATAGATGTCCCCTAGTCCTCCCACAACCAGCCCTGTTCTCAAAAATATCTTCTGAATTAATTTTATAGAAACCCTTCAGTAATTTGAATGTCTCAATCATATCTCCCCTCCTCCCCATCCTATCTGCTCTATCCTCTCTGAAAATACTAAACCCATTACTGCTGTTAGCCAAGTCTTACTTATACCTATAACTGTTGAAGTTGCACCAGCCAATGCCATAAACTCCTCCTGCTTATTTTGATACTTATAGTATTCTATAACTTATAGAATACTACAGTATTCCCGTAAGCCCCACCCACTACCTTTACATTGTGACTTGAATAAACCATTCCATACTGTTGTCCAAGAGACTGGATCCAGCATTTTTCGTTCATTCACACACTTGACCACCTCATGGGTACGTTCACACATACTTGCTGCATCTGTCCAAATTTCTTTAATTTTCCTGACTCTGCACTTCCACACTCTCAGTGAACCAAGCTCTCTGTTCAAAGTTCTCTGTTCCCTCTGTTCAAATGCAGTTCATCAGCATTATACAAATCCTTCTATTCATCAAACTCAGACCACAGGTCTACAAGCTGCATATTGCTTCATTAGCTATCATCACCTCCTCAGTTTGTCTCTATCATATCATTACAGACTTGCAAACTTCACTTTCTCACTCTTCTTTTACACTTCTTCCAATAACTCTTTCACATCCTCCATCATACAGTACTTCTCACCTCTCGGGTCATTAGATTAGGAGAAGGAAAGGTAGTAGAATTTATGAAACAATTGAATGATAATTACCTAAAAAAGTATGTTTAATGGAGGGGACCTTGAGCTCGCAAGTGCCAAATCTGGTGACAGTATTAAATGATTTATCCATATCCAAGATAAGTTTCTATTTGGAGGTTGGGGGAAAAGCAATAGTGATAGAGTGATCATGCAGTTTTTGTTGTGGATAAGAATCTAATGATGTGGATTTTTTTATTTATTATTATTATTACTATTTAGGCCTCCAAGGAGTAAAAGGACTCATCATGAGAGGTCCCTCCTAGGAAACACAAAGTTTATCATACTACTCCTTAAACTCATTGACCGTTCTTGCTCTCACCATTCTATCAGGCAATGCATTCCACTGTTCAACCAACCTCCACGCAAAGAAACCACTCCTCACCCTCTTGCTCACAGTTTCTTTTCGTAACTTCCAAGGATTGCCCCTTGTCATTACTCCTTCCCGCTGTTCAACCAAGCGAAAGAACTCCCCAGTGTCAACCCTGTAACCACCTCTCAACAGTTTAAAAGTCTCAATCATATCACCTCTCCTTCTATCCACCAAACTCTGCAGTCCACATTCCCTCAGCCAATCCTCATAACTAACATTGTACTGTCCTGAAACCATCATTGTTATCTGCCTTTGTACCCTTTCCATAGTTAATTTATCCCTTTCAAACCCTGGGGACCAAATCTGAGAACAATAGTCTAAGTGTGGTCTGATCAGAGTCTTATACAATGGAATGATAACTCTTTTATCTCTGCAGGTCAGTGTCCTTCTCATTATTGCAGCAATCCTCTGTGTTACTTTCACAACCTTTGTAATATGTCCCCTGAATTTCAGGTTTCTATCAATCATCAATCCCAGATCTCTTGTCTCCCCTACTTCCTCCAGTATAGCTCCACCAATAGAGTATGTAGCGTCCCATCGATGTGTCCCAAAATTCAGTGTCCTTCTCATTATTGCAGCAATCCTCTGTGTTATTTTCACAACCTTTGTAATATGTCCCCTGAATTTCAGATTTCTATCAATCATCAATCCCAGATCTCTTGTCTCCCCTACTTCCTCCAGTATAGCTCCACCAATAGAGTATGTAGCGTCCCATCAATGTGTCCCAAACCTCAAAACCTTACATTTTGCTGCATTAAACTGAAACCTCCATTCATTTGCCCATCTGTCTCGCTTATTCAGATCTTCCTACAGGACTATCACATCTGCACTATTACCCTTCCCAGCTTTACATCATCTGCAAACAACTGAATATCCCCCTGCAGTCCACTGACAATATCATTGATATAAAGGTTAAACAATATAGGTTTCAATACAGAGTCCTGTGGGACCTCTCTGCCTCCATTTCATGGAGGCAGAGGGTACAAGTGAGCCCCACCATACACAACTCTCTGATATCTATCAGACAGCCAATCCTGAATCCAGTTCACCAACCTGACATCCAAATCCATGTGCTGTAACTTAAATATCAGCTTATCACATGAAACCCTGTCAAATGCCTTCGCTAAATCCAAGAAAATGTCAGTATATTCCTTTCACTCATCTAATGCTCTTGTAACTTTATTATAAAAGGCTAGCATATTACTAAAACAAGAGCACCCCTTCACAAATCCATGTTGACTCTCACAGATCACATTACCCTCATCTACTCGATGTTGTATACGGTCCCTAACTAATTTCTGCAAGATCTTAACAACTACTGATGACACACAAACTAGCCTATAATAAGACACTTCCAGTCTGCTACTGCCCTTATGCAATGGCACTATCTTACCTTCCTTACATTCCCTGGGCACCTTTCCTGTTGCCAGACTTTCATTGAAAAGCCGAGTCAAAGGAGCTGTCAGTTCTTTAGCACATTCTCTCAAAACTCATCATCATCATCATCATCAAATTCCTGCCATGTACCCTCAAGGGGTGTACAGGATATGACAGTACTACATGAAAAAATTACATCATTACTAACTTCCTATCTACAATTTTCCTCCAAATCAGTCTGTTACTTGTCAAGACTCCAACATTATCAGATCTTATATTTCTATCGTCTAAGGCACTTTGTACTGTATCAATCCACCTATATCTTGGTCTTCCTCTGGGTCGTTTTCCTGCCAACCTGGCAGAGAACACTTGTTTTGCTAATCTTTCCTCTCCCATTCTATTTAAGTGACCATACCATCTGAGATTAGCTCTGCTAACGCATTCCTGGATGCTGACAATGTCAAGTTCTTTCCTAATATCCTCATTTTTAATATGATATTGCCATTGATGCCATCTGTTCAAGCCTCTAATCTTTCTCAGGACTTTCATATCTGCGGTCTCTAGTCTTTGGTCAAGTGTTTTACTTCTGACCCAGCTCTCATATCCATAAGTTAAAATTGGTTTGAACACAGTCTTGTATACAGCTAATTTAGTGTTCCGACTAATTTCTTTCTTATTCCATATGAATTTATTCAATTGACTTCCCACCATACCAGCTTTGCTGATTCTGTTGTCTATTTCTATATTTAGTTTACCATCTTCAGTAAAAATTGTGCCTAAGTAGCTGAAATGTTTTACTTGTTCCACAGGTTCTCCATTCACAACACAGTTGACATTTTCAATGATTCTGCCTATTTTCATTGTCTTTGTCTTTTTATTGCAGACCTTCATACCATATCTATTACAACAGCTATTCAATTTAGTCAGAGAATCTTGCAGACTTGTAGCGGATTTATTTAGAAGTATAACATCATCCGCATAAGTGGTAAAATATTATCCAGTCCCACAGCTTTACTGACATCCAGAGTACTCAGTTTTTGAAACACACTTTCCTCTTGCACCTCTAATCCTCGAACCTGCATTATCCCTCTAGTATTAAAATTTACTCCTCCAGGATGAAATACACCAGTAAAGTGTTCATCGACCAATTCCACTATGTCCTTTGCATCAGAGGACATAGTGGAATTGGCCACATAGCTAAAAAATCCCCTAAGATTTTCTTTGGATCTTAGGGCCAATCTCTTCTCAGATTCCAGTTTTGCCTTCCTCACCATACTAGTCACTCTCCTGGCCTGTGTCTTATATTCTTCATGCATCTGCTCTTCACCTGTCTCCTTATATCACTTCCATAGCTTCTTTTTCATATGTAGTTCCTGTTTAATATTGTTTGTCATCCACTTTATACCAAATTGTGTCCTCTTCTTCACTTGTGGAATACAGCTTACTATTGCTGCTAACAAATATTCTTTCACAATTTACCAAGCACTAATGATATCCCAGCCTTCAATTTCTCCATCCATGAAACTTCCCCAAGTTGATGTCTAAGACTATTATAATCACCTGCAATATAAGTTGACATACGTTCCCATCTCTTTGATACTCCTGCATGTCTATTCATCTTCCAAATCAAATCCACATGGTCACTCTCTCCAACTGGTGGAAGAGATGTCATCTCAGTTATTATCAACTCTTCTGATGCTAAGACCAAATCTAAAACTCTTGAACCTCTTGTTCCCTCTATTACATGTTGCCTAAGACATATGTCCCTCGAGAATTCTAGAAATTCCATTCCCTTAT
Organism: Typopeltis vanoorti; assembly: GCF_054136105.1. Lineage (NCBI taxonomy): Eukaryota > Metazoa > Arthropoda > Arachnida > Uropygi > Thelyphonidae > Typopeltis > Typopeltis vanoorti. The sequence continues at coordinate 9,426,071 of NC_143571.1, forward strand.
TGCTACATGCATCTTCCTCTCCCCAATTAATCTGCTTTAGTTAAAATCTCCTATAACAATCATTCTTCTTGCACTTGCCAAGCTCAACTGTCTAAACATCTCCTGGTCCCCACCATCTGTGCTCCTTGGTTTGTAGCAACACTCCACTAAATATCCTCTCTTGCCTATCTCTACCTCACACCATATGCTTTCAAAATCATTAGTGTCACTGCCTTCCAAAGCCTCCACTCTTAGAGAACATAAGTTGTCACTTATCATAAGCAATACTCCCCCACCATGCTTTCTCTTCGTATCCTGCTGAGAAATGCTGTACCCTGCTACTTCTATTCCTGTTATTATATCATCATATGTCAACCACGTCTCAGTGATACTAATAATCTTTGGCCAACCTATGATGCTATCCACTCCACCAATTCGTCTCCTTTATTCCGGATACTCCAGGCATTAGTATAAATTTGGGTAAATATTTCTATATTTACCCAAATATAGAAATATTTGGGTAAATATACCCATTTCTATATTTGGGTATAGAAATAATGTCACTATTTCTATACCCAGCATTATCCCCTCTAGACTCCACTTTGCTCAGCGTTACTTGATGTCATCCCCCCCTCTCCCAGATACCTTTTCCCACCAGAGGCCACCCTCTGCTATCATCCACCTTGGGCATTCTAGTTTCCCTGCATTGACACACTGACTCGTTCAGAACAGCAATCTCTCCAGATGCCTACGTCCTTTCTCATTCAAATGCAAGCGATCTCTCGCATACAATTCATATCTGTCCTCAAACACCCTCTGAGCATCCACATATTCCAATTCTCTCTTCTGACACATTCTAGCTATTATGTTATTCAATATTACTGCTCTTCTGCTCAGCTCGTCACTATCATACCTAGGCAACACGCACACTATCTTTCCTCTCTGATTCTTCTTTCGTATTACCTCAAGTAAGAATCTTATATCTCTCGCTGCCCAATTTACATTACCTCTTAAGTCATTTGTTCCTACCATCACAATCATCTCATCCACCCCTCTTAATTTCCATAGCCATAGTTTCTATCATTCCTCCAGGCAAACACTTCTCACTCATTCTATCTTGCACACTGCAGATCATTGAGTCTCCATACATTACACTGTTACCAGCCTGTTCCTAGATTGCTCCTATGCATCCCTCACTCTCTTTCCTCTGACACTTTCTCTCTGTGTTCTACTTGCCTGCCTTCCTGACATCACTCTATCCCTGATTCCAGTGCTCCTTCGCATTCTTCTCATTCCCTCTCTTCCACTTATCCTATTCTCTCCTCTTCTATCATTCCCATACCTTTCTCTCATCCCCCCCCTCTTCTACTGTTTCTATACTCTCCACTTCTATCATTCCCAAACCTCTCTCTCATTTCCTCTCTCCTGCTGCTTCTATTCTCTCCTCTTTGTCATTCCCAAAACTTTCTCTCACTCCTACTCTGATTCGTCTTGCATACATCTCTTCCATTCTCCTAATCTCATCTTTGATACTTCTCATCTCATTCACAAGACATTCGACCTCCTCTTTCAGCTCATCTATCCTCTCTGCAAGTTAATCGATCTTACTCGCCATTCATTTACCCAATCAAAACCATCTCTGTAAACTTCACAGTCATTCAAGCCTTCCACACTCCCAACTCTTATTTTCTCATTCATACTTCACTTGTCATGCTCTCCTATCACACTACTCATCTCCCGACATTCATTTCCCGTCCCTGAAGCAACTAGGTTGGTTATCAAAATATCTAATTCATTGATTTCCTCCGACCGTCTGCATTTTGTTCATATACGCACTCCACCTTCTCTCACCCACCACATATCCTTCTCCCAGGAAGCATATATGCCGCAAACACTGCATGTCGCAAAGTCCTTTATTATGTTATGTATAATAGAGTTCTTAAATGGTGGAGGACTTGGTGACACTCACTTGTTTTGTTAATCTTTCCTCACCCATTCTGTTTAAGTGACCATAGCACCTGAGATTAGCTCTGCTAATACATTCCTGGATGTTGACAATGTTCTTTCCTAATATCCTCATTTTTAATATGACATTGCCATTGATGCCATCTGTTCATGCTGCTAATCTTTCTCAGGACTCATATCTGCAGTCTCTAGTCTTTGGTGGTCAAGTGTTTTACTTCTGACTCAGCTCTGAGATCCATAAGTTAAAATTTGTTTCAACACTGGCTTGTATAGAGCTAATTTAGTCTTTTGACTAATTTCTCTCTTATTCCATATACATTTATTCATCTGACTTCCTATCATACCAGCTTTGTTTATTCTGATGTCTATTTCTGTATGCCGGCCTGGTTTGCCAAGTGGTTTGCGTATCCGCTCTCCAGCCAAAAGGCTGAGGATTCAAATCCTGCCGTGGGCATGGATGTTTTTGATTGTCTGTGAAAGTACTAGTGGTGGTAGTCAGTGGTAGATGGTGTTAGATGATGAAGGTTTGCAGAGTTGTGAGATGAGGAGTTGTTGAGTAGATGCCCTCCCTCGATGAGTGTTTGGACTCCCTGGAGGTGTGATGTAATAATAATCTCTGCTACTAATGGTCATTCAAAACGTTAAGCAAGTTTGAGTGCGGTTAGTAGTTGGAAGGAGTGCTATTATTCAATTCTGTTGGTACACTCTCCCTCGATGAGACTGGACTCCCTGGAGGTGTCGCATAAAAATAATAATAATCTTCACTAAAATAATGCCTAAGTAGCTGAAATGTTTTCCGTGTTCTATAGGTTCGCCATTCACAATGCAGTTGATATTTTCAATGCTTCTGACTATTTTCATTGTCTTTGTCTTTTTATTGCTGACCTTCATACCATATCTATTACAACAGTTATTCAATTTAGTCAGGGAATGTGTAGTGGATTTATTTAGAAGTATAATGTTATCTGCATAAAGTGAAGAGCTGACATTAACATCTCCAATTTTGATATCAGGTTTTAATACCACTTTCTTTCATATTGTGATACATATAAATAATGAATAACAGAGGGGATAATGTACATCCCTGTCTGACACCAGATTTAACATTAAATCATCTTCCTATACTTTTTTCAATTCTAACTGCTGACTTACAACTCAAATAAAGACTATATATATTGCTTGATATAATGCCCCATTGACACCATATAACTGTAACATTTTAAATAGCTTTCCTCTTGGCCCCTTGTGATATGCTTTTTCCAGATCTACAAAACTTACCATATTTTTCTGACAATAAGATGTACCCCAAATTTATGAGACGATTTTTAGAAAATATTATATAAAGATATTTACAAATTCTTACTTAATTTTTATTTATTGTTACAATCATTTGTATTAGCAATATTCAGTTCATCTTCACTCTCGGTACTATCACTTGTCTCGTTAATGTCACCATTTGTGTTACTTTCATCTGAACTATTGTTGCCACTCCCTTCAAAAACTGCATCATCTTCGGTACCGTCCATCGCATTTCTTAAATGATTTTATAATCGTCTCTTCTTTCACAGCTTCCCATGAATTTTTCACCCAAGTACATACTTCTGAAATTGTTGGCGGTTTCATACATCCTGTTGTTGCTGTAACATCGTGATTTGGCTTTGCCATCCATTTATTCCATTCTTCCTGCATAAAATTTTTGAATGGTTTATTAATAGATCCATCCAAGGGTTGTAATTGACTTGTAAGGCCTCCAGGAATGAGCTAATTCTATATTCATTTCTTTTAGAAGCTTCTTGGTTGATTCTGTTTTATGCGCTCTGAATTGATCCCACACTAACATTGCAGGCTTTTTAAACAATGCACCTGGACGTTTTGCCCATATCTTTTGTATCCATAATTTCATTCCTGTTTCGTCCATCCAGCCTTTATCTTGAACGTGGATAATAATGTCATCTCTCGGTAACATTTTTCTCTTGAAGATTAACATGGGGAGTAGTTTTGTTCCGTCTGCACAACAAGCTAAAACTACAGTGTAGTGAGTTTTTTCGTGACCTGTTGTTTTGATCACTATTTGAAGGAACATCAAAAGTTAGGGGCATTTCATCCATGTTCGCAATTTGATTAAGCTCAAAGTTAAATTTCTTTCTCGCTGATATGACAAATCTATAAAATTCTATAATTTTAGCTTCATAGTCAGCTGGCATTTATTGGACTAGAGTGATTTTTGTATGCATGCATAACCCATGTCTTTTCATAAATCAAAGCACCAAGACGGTGATCCAGTAAAATCTAAAATTCCATTAGCAGTTGCCCATCATTTCGCTTCAAAAATTGTCATTTTCGTAGAAACAGATATTCCCATGTTTCGATGATTTGTTACCCCATTTTTCATTTGTACTTCTAATTCTGGCCATTTTTCTAGGTGCAAACGGAATGTTTTCTTGTGTTTACATAGCAGTTTTAATTGTTCCTCTTGTTTTCTCCACTCGCGAACCATTTTTTCTGTTGGTGGTGGACCAAAATGTCTTTCTGCTGCTCTGTTTCCATATTGTTTTGCAGAATTTATCACATTTAATTTATAACTCACGTTATATGAAATTCGTTTTTGTTTTACACTCATTTTTTCTAATTTTAAGATAAAAATTTTAATGACTTATAAAAAATAATTCAAATGAACCGTACAAAAGCACATATTTTACAAATTAAACATATTTTACATTATTAAACAAATTTTACACATAAATGACTATTGACGCTCTAAATCGGTGATTCACCCACATGCAGCGAGATAATTTAGGTACCTACCTTCAGTGGCGTACTCACAAATTTTATTAACATATTGTGCCAGTAATTGAACTTCGCTAACAGCTTCATGTACCGAAGCTGTGTAAAGATTCATATTTTAATGTTACCTTCGGACCATAAGATGCACCCCAATTTTCAGTCGATTTTTCTATGTAAAAAGGAGCGTCTTATGGTCCAAAAATATGGTAAATACAGATCTTTGTTATATTCCCATGATTTTTCAACTATTTGTCGTAAAGTGAAAATCTGATCCTGACAGCCTCTATTTGGCCTGATTCAGCTTATTCTTCACCAAACTTCTCTTCCACGATCCTTCTCAACTGTTTCTCAAGTATACTTCCATAAATCTTACCAGGAACACTCAGTAGAGAAATACTTCTGTAATTCTCACATTCAGTTTTATTTCCCTTTTTATATATGGGTACTATGAGAGCTCTACTGCAATCAACTGGAATTCGTCCCTCTGTCCAGACCTTCTGAACTATGCAGTGCAGTCACTGTATGACTTTCATACCTCCATACTTGAGGATTTCTGATCGAATATCATCTACTCCTGCTGCCTTTTTACAATTCAGGCTTTTGATGACTTTTTCTACTTTAAGTATGGATATGTATTCCTGACTGCATGCCCGGTCAGTGCTTTTTACCACTGTGCTGTAATCATGCTTGTTCCATTTAGCAATTTTTTGAAGTAATTACTCCATGCTTCAAGGATATCTTTTTTTTTTCCAGTTTTCATGACACCTTTATCATCTCTAATTCCTTTTACCTCACTGTTTTCTCCATTTCTGAGCTTCTTCAACAACCTCCAGAATATTTTGCTACCTTCTTGATATTTATTTTCTATGTTCTTACCAAACTCTTCCCATGACTTTTGTTTAGCTAGTTTTACATAGTGTTTAGCTTTCTTACATTTATCTCTGTATTCTCTAAGAGCACAAGCTGACTTATTTGCCAGGAACTTTTGATATGCTTTCTGCTTTTCCTTCACTGCCTCTTTAACTTCATGTGTCCACCATGGAGTTCTGATTTTTCTATCCTTGCAGACAACCTCACCACATGCTTCTCTGGCTAATCAATCAATGTTTTCTTCAGGGCTTGCCACTGAATCTCCAAGGTTTGGTTCCTGTTCTCAAACTCTTGCATTTTTTCTTGAATAATGTTTGTTTATTTTAGTCTAGAGTTCACATCTGAGAGCTGCTCAACTCTTATTCACTTTAAAACTTTCTTACCTGTTCTTTTTAATATGAATTTCAATTTTATCCTGCTCAAGACTAAATGGCAATCACTTCCAATTTCAAATCCTCTGTACACTCTAGTGTCCTGCACCAGTGAGAAAACATCACTCTCTACAACAACATAGTTGATGAGACTTTTCTTTCATGTGAATTTTTGCACAAAAAATGTGCGCAAATTCACATGGAGAGAAGAGATAAGGAAATCTCTTCTCTCCATGTGAATTTGTGCACATTTTTATGTTGGAACATGGTGTTAGTAATAACCAGTCCATGTCCTAAGCAGAAATCCAACAGGTATTTGCCATTATTATTATTATTAGCTTTGCTCTTTTCTCCAAATTTTCCCAAAATATATGTTTGTATGTCTGACAGTCGTGATATCCTACTCTGCTATTTAGTTCCCAAACAAGGACCAACTTTTATGTGTCAGTTGCTTTCTCTAAAGCCTCAAAACATTCCTCCACTTCTGCCTTGGTAGACCCTTATGTGGGACCATAGGCACAAATAAGTCTCATTGTCAAGTTCCCCATTCTGATATTTGCCCACATCACATTATTTGAGACTGCCTGCCATTCAAGAAGATTAGCTTCATATTTAGTGTTGAATACTATGCCTACTCCTTCTTTTCCCTTGATTGTCATTGCCTGAATATAACATTTTGTATTTATTGCTCAGAAAGATCTCAAAAGTTTTTGCCTTTTTTGTTTCAGTCATCCCTATTATGTCTGGTACTTATCCAATCAGCTAGCTCCATTTCTTTACCATTCAGGCTTCTTATGTTGATAGTACCGGTAATATTAATGATGAAAAACTCATTAGGCAAGAGAAGTGAAGAGAAGGATGTGTTGGCAAGTTCATTGGATATAGTTGAAGGGTTGACCATTTCTGGTGCAGTATATTAAACTTGCCTGTGGTTGACAGAGTAGTTAGCGCACCTCCAACCAATAGGTGGTTGGGTTAAATCCCACCATGGACATGGATGCTTGTAAATAATCTTAGGTAGGAGTTGACTTTCATTGCTGTGAGACTGCTGCCTCATTTGTTGGAGAGTCCTGGAAAATGTTCTGTATGTTGTTTGGATTAGCTAAAAATAAATGAAAAATATAAAAGTAAAAAAATGTGTTGTAGGTTTACAAACGTTTCGTAGACCAGACATATATACAAACACAAGCAGAAAAAAATGCACATAATCAGTAGGTAAAAATGAAGTGGAAGTTAAATGGAAGGGTAATATTAATATCATTAACCAGAAACTTGAAAAATAATAATGAAACTGTTGTGAAGGGAATATGATTACCAATCACCCGAGCAGTATAAAGGCAAAAAGGGTGGCAAGCATGACAAGGATCAGATTTTTAGGTGGTAATTAGTTGAGTAGGTGAAAGGAAATCCCATAGAGTTCTTTCACTGTATGGCAAGTAAAAGGATAGAATGCTGTAGAAGGGATGGATGACCTTAATAAATATATATATAGTAAGAAAGTGACTGAAGGAGAAAGAACATCTGAATTACTGATAGTTTGATTAATGCAGTGAGTGATGTGAGGATAGAGGTAAATAACTGGAAGTGTTAGGATGTTATAGTCATGGTATTGGAAATATTTCATCATGGAGGTTATTATCATCTTAGAAGGTTCTATCTCCTTTACCTAAGGAGATACTAGGACATGGAACTTTAATTTCTTTATGAAGGAAGAGAGATAATGTGATATGATATGTCATTTATGTTCATGTGGAAATTTTATTATTATTACCACCCAAAGACCTCATGGAGTCAAAGACTCATCTGGGTGGTCCTTTTATCACACACAGCTCATCATACCGTGTCTTAAACACATTCAAACATCTTGCAGACACCACACTCTGAGGCAAGGCATTCCAATTATTCACAACTCTGCATGAAAAAAACCTGCCTCTCACTCCCCTACTCACACCCTCTTTATACAGTTTCCAGGGATGACCTCCGGTTCTCTCCTGATCTCCCACTATTCTCTGTAGAACTTCTCCAGCATTGATTTTACCAGATTTAAACAGAATAAAGAAGAATTCATGGAAATTGTGTTAAAATGAGATGAGAGAGAAGTAAATATTTTACTTGGAGAATGGTGAGCAAACATAATCCATTGTCGAAAATGTCGAGTGCAGGAATGGTGAATGATTATATTATGCGTGAATTAGTTTTAGTGGATTAATATGATGAATTGTGTAATTCTCCAGAAAGTTTGTTAATCATAATATGCTAAAGTTCACTTTATGGAAAAGTTTATCTTATTTTCAACAAGTTTGATATTATAGGAATGGTGAATCTTTTGTCTGAATCAACTTCTTCTTTATTTTAATAAACTAATATTTTATACAAGGGACAAGAATGAGAAATAATGGCCATTATAATTTGTATGAAAGTGGTGAGAATGTTTCATTTTGCTTGGAGTATAATGAGTGAACAGGCAACATTGCTAGAGTAGGTTGTGAATGATCAGTGAGTGAATGCTTTAGTGAACGTATACTCTAAGACAGATAGGCTCTTTTTTTACCTCCTTAAATATCTCCAATTGCTTCTAGGAATGTAATATTGCTACAGATGTTGTCCTTAGGATTATTTGATAGCAGTTGAAAATGCATATCACTTTAGAATAAACAAAGTATATCACTCTATTTAGAATAAACCAGGCATATCACTGTAAACCAAGCAAGTTCGGTTCCCAAACTTGCTTGGTTTACAGTGCCCACAGTGTTTCAGTAAGTTTTTCATTGTACCTCTAAGCCAAAAGAAATAGCTTAACAGTTAAGTTTATTAAGTAATTAGGTCCAAACTACTTATTAAATATTTGTCCTCAAACTTAGTAGCCATTTGAAAAAATAATACCTAATAACTTTGTGCAGTGCCATTTCACACAGTCTGGGAATAACTTGAATAAATTGAAGTAAACACATCTATCAGTATAAAAAATTCTCTGCGAGAAACTTCTTTGAGAAGGGTAGCAGTAACATTAACAGAATCAACCATTTCCTGTGCAGTTATTTTTATCTTGCTTTTGTAATGATGGAAAATATTGTTTCCATCATTACAACATTTTAATATACAGTAATTATTTTGTACTTATTATGGTTTCAGATATAAATGGGTACCTTCAGAATGGAGTGACTGTATAGTGGTTCATCAAGAGTCAGATATCAATAGTGCACTATTCAGGTCTACACTCTGTGGAGGAGGAATCCAACAGAGAAACACAACTTGCTTACGCGTTTCAGGTATACTTTGTGTTTTGTTTATTATTAGTATTATCTTCCTCATCATTGGACCTATGTGATGTCACCAGACCTCTATATATTTACTTTGGCCCAGCTCTTCTCACAAAACACTTTGGGATGCCCCACTATTTTAAATGAGTTTAATGAGCAGTACATCCTACTGCTTCTTAAACTGCTTACTGTTTAACCCATTAATGCACTCAACTGACTTAAACTCGGGTCCGAGAAACTGAATTTTTTCCGCGTACCCGAGTTAATACATCTGATCGTGAATTTTGATTTCACATATAAATACAACCGAATATACACGCTACACAATTTTGTACCTATTTCCTTTCAGTTGAGAAAAGTTGCCAATGGCATGTACCAGCTATTTCGTTTGCGTTTGCACATTTTTTGTCCACTATTGCCTGCTGAAAACCAGAATACCGTCATTCGAGGCCATAAAACAATTTCTACATTTTTCAAATAATGATGAATTGATCCAGCAAATCACACTCGCCCAAAAAATTGGTGGAAAAACGACCACTTTCTGATTTTTAATTGGTGTGTTAAGGGGTTAATATTCTCTATATTTTTGTGATTTATCCTATTTACCCACTGCACTTTAAGCAAAAATTCTGGTCGTCACACCCTTACTCATACCATTTTTATATAATTTTCAGGAATGGCCTGTCATTTCCCTTCTTTTTCTGTACTATATATATATATATATATATATATATATGTTAATCTAGTATAAAATCTCTGTTAACTTTTTTTTTTTGTGATTCAGCCATCTTTCTTTTTCTTATCCCACCAGGCTTTACTCTGTTTTCAAAGCATCGTTAAAAGAAATCAGCTAACGCCATTTTTATTCCCGTATAGGGAGTAGGCGAGGCCGTTTTAGCCCTATCTAACTTTTGGAGACTGAGTCGGCAGTTCAATCTCCACTGGTACCCAATCAGAGATAGCTGGCCCAAGGCTATCACTAATTAAGCAGCACACAGTTAAGAGAGACAACTCAACAGGTGCTGCCATCTCATGGTCCCTAACACAATATATTTAATCTCTGAAATAATGTGGGTTCTACTGTCGATTTTCATGAGTTTACGGGACAAAAAACTCGAGTTTATGGAAGAAAAAACCTGCTTGCCCGTGCCAGAGATCAACTAACTTGGGAACCGGTCAAAAAATAGGCTTATAAAAATTTCCTCTAGTCGCTGACTAGATTCGAAAAGTCTTCCTTTGTGTGGTCAAGCGCTGTGGTGTGCAAATGCCACATCCACTGAGCTGCAGAGGCTCAGTATCATTACAAAGATATCATATTTGCCTTTCTCTGGACTCACCTCTCATCACCTTGAAAATCAGGTGGTCTAAATTTGTGCACAGTAAAATGTAGCCGGATAAGGACCTATATTTGCATGCAGATCTTGGATCTGCATGCAAGGGGATCATGAAGATCTTGCAATTAAATAATCGTTATCACATGCATTTGTTGGAAAAGGGAATACACTATAGCATAAATTATTCAAATTATTCTATCAACAGTTAATTCTTAATCGGTCTGTTTCTTGTTAGATCATGAGTTTGGTCTAATATTTGTCCATAATTTGAGCTGCAGTGACTCTGTTGTTTAATATATATAAACAACAGAGTCACTGCAGCTGTTGTTTAATATATATATATATATATATATATATAATAGTTCAAGGTTTGAGAGGTAGATATTCAGTTATTTTGGTGATGATGATCAATTAGAAAGCCCAATGACAGGAGGCTCTGTGATGTGCTGTTACAAAGAGATTTGAATAGGCTGGTACTTTAGGATCACTTCAAGTAAAATATCATGCATTTTTGACCAGAGAAGATGGAAAAAGGCTTATTGTACTGTAAAAACTTTGTTCTAGGAGGTGAAGGAGCAGATAATATTGGCAGATAGCTAAAATGAAGGGGAAATATTACAAAACTTGTGAAGGTTGCCCAGAAAATTGCTTCTATAACTTGAAAACCTCTTTGAAATATCACCTTTCAAACTGCATAAGGCACGAATTATCTTGCACTGATCTGATCACCTGGATATCTGGGTGAAAAGGAAACATTTAGAGAAATAAAGTATAAAAGCAAGTGAATAAAATTGTTCTGGACTGTAGAATGTTGTGCACGAGGAATGAGCAGTATCCATATGTTAAAGCTTAAGTGCCGCTAGAAACTCATGTTAGAAGTTTAATGGGTGAAACAGCACTGAGAAAGGATTTAAAATAATATTTAATTCTTTCACTATTTTATTTCAGTTACAGAGACATTGTCAGGGAGTACAATCTGAAACTTGTAACACATACACACAAAGCGAACACAAAATTAAGTGAAACACATGGACAAAAGACTAGAGTCCTAACTAGGTGGAGCACTCTCTATGGACAGAATGGACTCTTATCCACTCTTTGTAAACACTTGTCAGTAGCCTGGAATGTAAACTGGGATCCTGAGATATTAGTGTTTTTCGTATTTTGGAAAGTTTTATGCAACCATATTTATTCAAATTATACTGATTATTAAGAAAAGCAGCAGATTCTAAAAACAGTCTTTCTCTTCTAAATTTACTGTGACAGTGCAATGGCGGTCGTTTTTCTAATCGTTTCTATGAGCCACATCCAAAGCATGGTCTGCAAGGCCCAATTGACCATAATCATGACTGCAGATGTATTTCTTATGTTTTTCCATGCCAATGGGAACTGATCTTCCTTTCTGTCCATAATAGACCAACTTGCAGAAACAAGGAGCTCTCTATACACCAAGAACTGAGAGCAGAGGTAATATGTTTTTAGAGGAGCAGATAAGGGTAGCTAGTTTTAAGTGGTACTTAAAAGTTGTGCAAAGATTGCATTTTAAGATTCTGGCTATTTTTTCTGATGTGCCTCAGACATAGGGAGTAATGAGAGCATTACTAAAATTATTATTATTATTAAACCCTCCATGGAGTCAGCAGACTTACCATGGGAGGTTCAGTCAACTGACAACATATTTATCACATTGAATCTTAAAATCCTTGACACTCCTTGCATTAACAACACATTCAGGTAATGTATTCCATTCACTGCAAATTTTCCATATAAAAAATCTACCCCCCCCTCCCTCTTCACCACACTCTTACACAATTTCCAGGGATCATCTCTGGTTTTATCCCTCTTGCTTTCTACTCTTTTTATAATCTCATCTGTATTAATCCAATAAAATCCCCTCACTAACTTAAATGTCTCTATCACATCACCTCTTTTCCTCCTATCCATCAAACTCTGCAATCCATATTTTTTTCAACCTCTCTCCATAGCCAGCAGTCAGAAGTCCTGATATTGTCTTAGTCACTCACCTCTGGACCCTCTCCAATGTCTCCACATCATATTGAAAACCAGGTGACCAGATTTGAGCACAATAGTCCAAATGTGGTCTGACCAGTGCTTTATACAGTGGCAACCACTTCCTTATTCCTGCATGCTAGAGTTCTTCTTATCATAGCAGCACTATGATGTCGAGCCTTTTGCAACACTAACAATATGACCTAAATTTCAGTCTACTGTCAACCATCGCTCCCAAATCTCTAATCACATCCTCTTCCTGCAGTACGACACCATCGATATAGTACATGGCCTTATATTTCTGCACTCCAAAATGCAACACCTTGCATTTATTAATATTAAAACTACAAACCCACTCGTTTGTTCAAGTAAAAAGTCTATTCATATCTTCCTGAAGGGAATTAACAACTTTGCATCATCATCAAACAACTGAAGATCCCCAGTCACTCCACATGATATCTCATTTACAAAAATGTTAAACAACAGGTGGGCCCAAGATCAGAACCATGGACATGTTACTGGTTACTAAACTTTTTTGAGACACTGCTTCATCATACACAACCTGCTGATAGCATTCAAAGAGCCACTCTCAAATCCATCTAACCAATGTACATGTCCAACTAATTTCCCTAAACATTTCACAATTGGTACTCTGCATTCCCTGGCCTATAGCAGCATCCCATCAGATATACTAACCTGTTTATTTCAACTTCACACCACACAGATTCAAAATCTGTGCATGCACTATCAATTTCTACACTTTGCAGACAAAATTGCTTTGCAATCATTAACAGCCCCAATCCTATTTCTCTTTTCATATGTCTATTGTTCCAGAAAATTATATATCCTTCTATTTCTATTCTCAACATCACATCCTCCGTGGACAACAAAGTTTCACTTATTCCAATTATCTTTGGGCATACTGACTCAATTAATGCAACAAACTGAGATCTCTTGTTTCGAATAGTTCTTATATTTGTGTACAAACACTATTATGTTTGTACACAAATGTAAGGTGTGTATTTGAGACCATTCTGCTAGCACCAACATTCTCTGTTTTAGCTGCTATACCACCCCCCTCTCTCTCTCTCTCTCTCTCTCTCTCTCTCACATCTGGCACCACTCCCATTTCTCTGATCCTTACTCTACTTTCCATTCTTACGTGTCTCATCCTCGCCTTTATGCATTCCATCATCTTCCTCCTGTCGTACAGTCCATTTAGTTGTGCTATCCTGCTTCACAAGTAGACTCTGATCATTTACTAGATTAACTTCTTGACTCTGTGCCTTCTCAGAAAACAATAGCCTTTCTAAATGTCCAACACAAAACCCATTCAAATGTAATCTATCAACTTTGAATCATTCTAACTTTCCTTCAAATTCACTTCGCAGATTTACACAACTCGGCCATCTTATTATTCATTTTCTCTGCACTCCTCAATTGACTGTCATATCTGGGCAACATGTCTATGACTTCCCAGCAACTTCATAAGTGTCTATCAACATCCCCCACTATGGAATTTGTGCCCACAACTGCCACTAATTTTGATGCTCAATGTTTCCTTTTCTGCTATGCATCAGTTATTTACTTCATTGTTCCACCAGGACACCATGTTTTGTGCACTTTATTAGTCATCATACCGCTAATGATTAAGTTCCCATACAATGATATACAACTATCCTTTTGACTCTTTCTTCATATACTAACTTCCTCCTTATCATCCTCAGCCAGTATCTTGTACCAGTGAGGTTTAATGTCATCTTCCATATGTTTTATATCGCTTTTTATTTTCATTAACTCCTGCCTAAGCTTTTCTACTATAGTCCTGAAGATTGTTCCCATTTCTAATCACTCTAATTTATCAAGACACTTTTCACATATGTCAATTCTTTCCTTCTTCTTGTTTACCCTAACAGTCCACAAATCTTTCATATTTTTCAGTGTATGCGTATAGCAATTTTCACTGTGCATCCACTGCAAAAAATCTAAGGCAGAGCTAGACTTTCGTACGGAAGCCTTCCATGCCATCAACATATGTTTCTTTATGAATGCAATTTCAGAAGCAGAAGTATGAATAATCAAGTAGAAAAACACAATATAAACAACAAAAAATTTCAACAACACAACTGAAGGATACTTGTATCCAAACTGAAAACATGCATCACAATTTGCAATAAAAATCCACACAATATACTAATTAAAAACACTTTCTTTAGCACAGCTCAAATCTACCACTACATTCACTCACAACACTTGCAACACTCTTCCATCATTCTGAAGAGAAGGACATTAGGGGGGAGGATTGATTTTTTGATATACTGTGAGAACTGTAGTCATTAGATTAAAAAAAAAAAAAAAAAAAAAAAAAAAACATGGTATACGTGATTGAGATCTGCTGTAAAAGAGTCCTCACTGTAGCAAAAGTTATAGGTTCTTTGGTCAGTGTTTAAATGATACCATACTATTGAGAACGGAGAATAATAGGAAAGTTTGTAAATATATAATAAAATTAGTTTAATCCTTTGTCCAAGTGTGAGCAAACAAAGTTTGCGCCTGAAGTATCTTCAGGACTAGGGTAAATGTTTGCTCACACTTGGACAAAGGATTCAACTAATTTTATTATACTCTAACCAAGTGAAAAAATAAACTTTCAGCATCTTTCTCTAAATCCAGAGTAATTTATTAAAAAAGGGTGGCACACCATTTGGCAACTCCTATAGGTAGAGATGACCTGCTAATGCTTCTGCCTGGTATTTCCACTAGGGCCTGGCTCCCACTGAAGAGACCTCAATAAAGGTCGAAACTAGTCTGGGTAGTGGCCCTTCCTTTAATGCATAACATTAGACATATCCGCAAGGAGATGTGTTTTGCATTATAGGAGATACTGAGTTAGGAGTGTTGGTAGCTTTCTCCACCTTTGCAACGAGTTGCCCTGGTGTTGTATCACTTTACCCTAGTCCTGAAGATACTTCAGGCGCAAACTTTGTTTGCTCACACTTGGACAAAGGATTAAACTAATTTTATTATACTCTAACCAAGTGAAAAAATAAACTTTGTAAATATATATGTGCCTGTATGAGTGGATTTTCTGTATACTGAACAAGATAGGTTACCATTAGATATGCATGTAACCACTGTGTCTGAGAAAAACTATTATTATTATTATTAGGTTCCTTTTCCATAGTAAATTGAGGTGACAGAGGAAAGAGTTTGATGTGTCTTGGTCATGAGACCACACAAAAATACATCATCTCCACATATCTTAACCAAATAGAAGGTTTGAGATGAGCTGAGTCAAGAGCTTGTTTCTCAAAATCTTCCATGAAAAAATTGGCAAGGTAGGATTGAGAGGGAAGAAACTATAGCCTCTATTTATATATAAATTTTGTTTTTCCAAGAGAAATATCCAGAATAGGTATTTCTCTGGAAACAGATAGAGGGCACCTCTATGGATTCTCCCCTCTCACCCCTCCCTGCCAATTTTTTCATGTAAGATTTTGAAAAACAATCTCATGACTCAGCTCATCTCAAACCTTCTATTTCATTACGATATGTAGAGATGATGTATTTTCTGTTTGGTCTCATGCCTCATTACTCTCTCCTCTGTCACCTCACTTGCTTGGTCACATGCTCGTCTAATGATAACCTATCCCTTTTCAGTATACAGAAAATCCACTCACACAGGCACATATGCTTGTGCTGGCCTGGTTAGCCAAGTGGTTAGCATATCCGCTCTCCAGCCGAAAGGCTAAAGGTCCAAATCCAGCCTTGAGTATACATGTTTGCGATTGTCTGTGAAAATACTAGTGGTGGTGAACAGTAGATGGCATTGTTGTAGGTGATGCAGTTCGCTGTAGTTGGTAGAGATGGAGAGCTGTATAGACGATGCCCTCCTTCTATGAGTCCTGGGACTCCTTGGGGGTGTCATCTAATAATAATAATAAATAATAATATAGATTTACAAACTTTCCTATTATTTCCCTTCTCAACAGTATGATATAATTTAAACATTAAAATTAAAAATAGTCCATAAACTTTGCTCCAGTGAGAACTCTCTTACAACAGATCTCAATCATATACACCATGTTTATCTAATGACTACAGTTCTCACAGTATCACAAAAATTAATCAGCCCTTCCCCCAATCCATGACATTCTTTTCAGAATGATTTTAGTAATGCTATCATCATCATCATCATTCCCTATGTCCAAGGCATATCAGAAAAAATAGCCAGAATCTTAAAGAAATGCAATCTTTGCACACTTTCAAGTCCCACTTAAAACTAGCTACATTTATCTGCTTCACTGAACACAAATTATCTCCTCTCTCAGTTACTTGTGTATACAGAGTTGGCCAGAAGAAACATTCAGTTACCATCTGCATAGAAGAGCATAAGAAATACATCTGCAGTCATGACTATAGTCAATTGGGCTTTGCAGACCATGCTTTGGATATGCCTCTATGGGGTCAAAAGACTCATCGTGGGAGGTCCTTTCTAAGAAACACAAGTCTATCACGACTCATCGAGGGAGGTTCCTCCTGGGAAACACAAAGTCTATCATACAATTCCTTAAATGCATTGACCGTTCTTGCTCTCACCACTCTATCAGGCAATGCATTTCATAGTTCAACCAACCTCCACGCAAAGAAACGACTCCTCACCCTCTTGCTCACAGTTTCTTTTCGTAACTTCCAAGGATTGCCCCTTGTCATCACTCCTTCCCGCTTCAACCTGGGGAGTTCTTTCGCTTCAACCAAGCGAAAGAACTCCCCAGTATCAACCCTGTAACCACCTCTCAACAGTTTAAAAAAGTCTCAATCATATCACCTCTCCTTCATCTGTCCACCAAACTCTGAAGTCCACACTCCCTCAGCTGATCCTCATAACTAACATTGTATAGTCCTGACACTATCTTTGTTATCCGCCTTTGTACCCTTTCCACAGTTAATTTATCCCCTTCAAATCCTGGGGACCTGATCTGAGAACAATAGTCTAAGTGTGGTCTGAACAGAGTCTTATACAACGGAATGATAACCATTTTATCTGTGCAGGTCAGTGTCCTCATTATTGCAGCAGTCCTCTGTGTTACCTTCACTACCTTTGCAATATGTCCCCTAAATTTTAGGTTTCTATCAATCATCAACCCCAGATCCCTACTTCCTCCAGTTTAACTCCTCCCATAGAGTATGCAGCGTCCCATCGATGTGTCCCAAATCTCAAGACCTTACATTTTGATGCATTAAACTGATACCCCCATTTATTTGCCCATCTATCTAGCTTATTCAAATCCTCTTGCAGAGCTACCACATCTGCACTATTACTAATAACCCTTCCCAGCTTCGCATCATCTGCAAACAACTGCATATTCCCTTGCAATCCATGGACAGTATCATTGATATAAAGGTTAAACAATATAGGTCCCAGTACTGAGCCCTGTGGAACCCCACTTGTAACCTTCTGCCTCTTTGATGTTGCTCCACCATACACAACTCTCTGATACCTATCAGACAGCCAGTACTGAATCCAGTTGACCAATCTGACATGCAGTCCCATGTGCTGTAACTTGAATATCAGCTTATCATGTGACACCCTGTTATATGTCTTTGCTAAGTCTGGGAAAATGGCAGTATATGCCTTTCCCTTATCTAATGCTCTTGTAACTTTATCATAAAAGGCTAACATATTGCTAAAACAAGAGCATCCCTTCACAAATCCATGTTGACTCTCACAGATAACATTACCATCATCTGCCCAATGCCGTATTCGGTCGTTCACTACTTTCTCCAAGATCTTACTAACTACTGATGACACACAAACTGGCCTATAATTAGACACTTCCAGTCTGCTATCTCCCTTATACAATGGCACTATCTTACCTTCCTTCCATGGAATGGAAGGAAGGTAAGATAGTGCCATTGCAACCAGACTTTCATTGAAAAGCCAGGTCAAAGTTCAAAAGCCACTATCAGTTCCTTAGCACATTATCTCAAAACTCGTGGTGAAATAACATCCAGTATAATGAGTATGTGGAACACACTCTCCTCTTGCACCTCTAAACCTCGAACCTGCCCAGTCCCTCTAGTATTCAAATTGACTCCTCCAGGATGAAATACTTTAATAAAGTGTTCATTGAACAATTCCACTATGTCCTCTGGATCAGTCACTCTATTTCCATTTTTATCCACAATGTCATTCTTCCCCAGTCATTTGTCCTCCTACTGGCCACATAGCTAAAAAATTCCCTAGGATTTTCCTTGAATCTAAGGACCAATCTTTTCTCATATTCCAGTTTCGCCTTCCTTACCATACCAGTCACTCTCCCGGCCTATGTCTTGTATTCTTCATGCATCTGCTCGTCAGCTGTCTCCTTATATCTCTTCCATAGCCTCTTTTTCGCTGCAGTTCCTGTTTAATATTGTTTGTCATCCACTTTTCTCCAAATTGTGTCCTCTTCTTCACTCGTGGAATACAGCTTACCATTGCTGCTAACAAATATTCCTTCACAATTTCCCAAGCACTAATGATATCCCTGCCTTCAAATTCCTCCCTCCACGAAACTTCCCCAAGTTGGCATCTAAGACTATTATAATCACCTGCTTGATAATTCCACATACGTTCTCGTCTCTTTGATACTCCTGCATTGTCCATTCATTTTCAAGTCTAAACCATATGATCACTCTCTCCAACTAGTGGGAGAGATGTCATCTCAATTATTATCAACCCTTCTGATGCTATAACCAAATCCAAAACTCTTGAACCTCTTGTTCCCTTTGTTGCACATTGCCTAAGACATTTGTCCCTCAAGAATTCTAGAAATTCCATTCCCTTATTGCTACATGCATCTTCCTCTCTCCAATTTATACTGCTGTAGTTGAAATCTCCCATAACAATCATTCTTCTTGCACTTGCCATGCTCAATTATCTCAACATCTCCTGGTTCCCACCCTCTGTGCTCATTGGTCTGTAGCAACACCACACTAAATATCCTGTCTTGCCCACCTGCACCTCATACCATATGCTTTCAAAATCATTAGTGTCACAGCCTTCCAAAGCCTCCACTCTTAGAGGACATAGGTTGTCACTTATCATAATATCCTGCCGAAAAATGCTATACCCAGCAACTTCTATTCCTGTTATTTTACCTCTTCTTTCAACGATGTCTCGGTGATCCCAATAATCTTTTGCCAGGCTGATGCTATCAGTGCCACCAATTTCTCTCTCCTATTCTGAATACTCCTGGGATTAGTATATGACATAAAAATGCCGTTGTTTCTATACCCAGCATTATCCCTCTAGACTCCACTGGGCTCAGCGTTACCTGATGTCGTCCCCCTTCTCCCAAGTAGCCATTCTCACAATAGGCCACCCCTGCTACCATCCACACTGGGACACACTAAGCCGTTCAAAACAGCAATCTCTCCAGATGCCTACATCTTTCCTCATTCTAATGCAAGCGGTCTCTCACATACAATTCTTATCTGCTCTCAAACGCACTCCAAGCATCCACATATTCCAATCCTCACTTCTGACACATTCTTGCTATTATGTCATTCAATATATCACCGCTCTTCTGCTAAGAGCGGTGATGTATTGAATGGCATAATCAGAGCCCAATTTACAGTACCTCTTAAATCATTTGTTCCTACCATCACAATCATCTCATCCACCCTTTCACCTCTCTTAACTGCCATAGCCACACTTTCTATCATTCCTCCTGGCAAACACTCCTCACACATCCTGTCTTGAACACCACCGATCATTGAGTCCCCATACGTTACACCTCTTACCACCCTATTTCTCGATTGCTCATATGCATCTCTCTCTCTCTCTCCTGTAACAGTTTCTCTCTGTGCTCCCCTACTTATCTGCCTTCCTGAGATCGCTCTGTCCCTAGTCACTGTGCTCCCTTGCATTCCTCTCATTCCCTCTCTCCTGCAGTTTTCATTCTTTCCTCTTGTATCATTCCTATATCTGACACTCATTCCCTCTCTTCCACTTATCCTATTCTCACCTCTTCTATCATTCATACAACTCTCTCTCATTCCTTCTCTTCTACTGTTCCCATTCTCTCCTCTTCTATCACTCCCATAACTTTCTCTCATTCCCTATCTTATACTGTTCCTATTCTCTCTTCTTCTACCATTTCCATAACTCTCTCTCATTCCTTCTCCTCTGCTGTTGTTCCTATTCTCTCCTCTTCTCTCATTTCCATAACTCTCTCTCTCTCACTCCTCCTCTGATTCACGTTGCATTCGTCTCTTCCATTCGCCTAATCTCATCTTTCACACTTCTCATCTCATTTCCCCAGACATTCCACCTGCTCTTTCAGTTCATCCATCTCTCACTCTCTCTCTCTCTCTCTCTCTCTTTCTCTCTCTCTCTCTCTCTCTCTCTCTCTCTCTGTAAGTCAGCCACTCTTGTTTGTCATTCATCTTCCCAATTGAGACTATCTCCTAAAACTTCAGAATCATTCAAACTTTCCATACTCCCAACTCTTATTATTTTATTCATACTTCTCTTGCCCTCTATCATACCAGTCATCTCTCTACTTGGAGAATCTCCCGTCTCTGACTCAACGAGGTCAGTTGTGGTCATTTCTAAATCACCAAGTTCCTCCCATTGCCTGCATTTTGTGCACATACGTTTTCCCCCTTCTCTCTCCTGTCACATATACAATTTTCGGGACGCATACATTCCGCAAGTCCCGCATACTACAAAATCCTGTATGATATCGTGCAAAATTGAGTCCTTAAATGGGGGTGGGGACTTTGCGATACGCCATTTGCAATTTTAACTGCTGCTGTCACTATTATTCAAATTAGTGTCACTAATTACTGTCAAAAAATAAATGCTAATAAGTATTTGGGAGTGTAACTATAAGAAAAAGTACAAACAATTACAAACAGGACGTTTAAGTACACTCGATATAAATAAATAAAATGAAATAATTAAATAATGAAAACTTATCCTTCGTCTTGTCTTCCACCATTATGCATTTGGTTCTGACCCCATCTTCTTGGTAACCAAAATACACAATATCGCGACAACAACTAACTTCAAAAAACAACCACTGAAGGACACTCGTATTCCAGAAACAACTTAGCACTACAAAAATGTAGAAAAACAGACTATTCACCAATGAAAAAGCACTTTCTTCAGCACAGCTCAAATTTCCCGCCACGTGCTACGGCAACTCTAGTGCCACTAGAAGAGAAAAACCGTTTTTAGAATCATCTGTTTTTCTTAGAAATTAGATTAATTTGAATTTATTTATTTATGCTTATGGCTATATGAAACTGGTAAACAATCACAATTTCCAGAAATAAATGATGAAAATCTTAACATATAAAAGTTCATTACATAAAAGCCACAATTTGCTTTCTAAGTCTTTCCTCTTTTTTTTAAATAAAGCAAAAGTAACTCGTCATAATCAACCCAGGGACAATTATCATCCTGCTGCAACAAGTATGACAAGGCTGCATGTTCTCACAACACTTCACAACATAAATGTAGCTGTGTCCGAGGTTTAATCATCATCATCTTCTAAGATGAGGAGTTCTGCTGATACTATGACGAGGACTATGAGAATGACTACAAGAATAACGTCTTCGTGTGAGACATGACCGTTCCTTCTGTTTCCTCCATAACCACCACCATACCAACTACAGGTCAAGGTCCAGGCTGGAAAGCCAATTCAAAGCCTCATCCGTCACCTTGTGGATGTCCTGTAGGCCACCACCGTGAAATTGGCACCTTTGGCAGTCGTACACAGTATGAGTAATCGTCTGAGCCATGGGGGAACAATCACAATAAGGGTGATCTGACAGCCCCCATTTATCTAGAAGGTAGCCACATTTGCCTTGACTAGTTCTGATCCTATTTATTGATGACCAAATCTTCCTAGGAAGATCAAAAGCAGGCTGTGGAGCACAGGAATCTTATACCAGGAAGCCATTTGTTGGGAAATTGTTGGACCATTAATTTAAATAAATATGGGTGTATAAAACTTCCCAAAATATGGGAAACACTAATACCTCAGGAACTCAGTTTACATCCTAGGCCATTAACATGTGTCCATAGAGAGTGGACAAGAATTCATTCTGCCCAGAGAAAATGCCCCACCTAGTTAGGACTCTAGTTCTTTGTCCACGTGTTTTGCTTAGTTGTGTGTTGGTTATGTGTGTTGCAAGTCTCAGGCTGCACTCCCTGATGATGTCTCTGAGGCGAAATATTGGAAGAAATAAATATTATTTCTTCCAATATTTAAATAAAATATTATTTTATTTATTTAAATATTGGAAGAAATAAAATATTATTTTATCCTTTTGACAGTGCTGTTTTTTCATTCCATTAATCTTCCAACATGAGTTGAGTATAAGGATTAGATTAAAAGAATGTTACATACCAGATATTTACAGTGAACTATTGCACAGGGTAACAGGTGATGGGAGAACAATAGGTCATCTCTGGAAACTCTAGAGAAGTTAGGTGTTTTTTCAACTCCAAGCTTTGTTAAGCTAGGAGGTGAAAATATTTTTTTTGCATGGAGTGGTGAATGAAAGATTGTGTGGCCATAGTTGACAGTAAATGTTCTGACACTGAAAGTTGTCAAGGCAAGGTATGATAGTTATTGTGGTCTTTGAATGTTTAAACATTCTACGGTGAGTCTTCTGACTCTGAGGCTTGAAAATAATGCTCCTTTGTTTGACCTCCTTCAGTGTACATTCCTCACCAGTTGAATGTACAAAATGTTTGTCCTTGTTACCAAATTGCAAAGCCTTTCGCTTAGTAACATTGAATTGGTGGCTAGTCACATTCATTCTCTCCCTCCCCTCCCATGCGAACACATACACAACCTTAACCTCTCCTTGAAGGACTATGATATTAGCTTTACTTCTCATAGTTCTCTTCCAATTTACATCATGTGCACCTGCACCCAGCTACACATTCTTCTTGAAATCTGTTCTAATGCCATTGGCATATATTTTAAACATTGAATGGCCCTAAAATAGAATCGTGTGATCACTTTAACTGTTCAGGATGCTGCTTTAACTGTACACAATTTGCTGATACTCCTGAAAGTCCCTCTTTTCTGTTTTATCTCATCTGTTTTATAGCTCTGTCCCATTTTAAATAGTAACAGTCTAAATCTAGATACAGTGGTTATCTGTTTACCATTATTTAGTAGACCCATTCACCCACAATAATAAATATATTTTATTATTGTGGGTAGGTGGTGGTTTTTACATCAATCCCTGACTATAATTAGTAGTCAGGGATTCATGTAAAAAATTATATGCATACTTAACCTGATTAATTGAGACCAAAAAAATGTCCCT
This sequence comes from Typopeltis vanoorti, assembly GCF_054136105.1. Classification (NCBI taxonomy): domain Eukaryota; kingdom Metazoa; phylum Arthropoda; class Arachnida; order Uropygi; family Thelyphonidae; genus Typopeltis; species Typopeltis vanoorti. The sequence goes on from NC_143571.1 coordinate 9,449,984, forward strand.
CTAAGTAAATTTTACAATTAGCATGTAGGGACCAGTTTCTTTTATTTCAGTAAATTTACATAAATTATTTTGTTGTGTTGTTATAAATGGAGTTTTAATAAACAACATATAAAAAATGTGCTTATGACCTTTTTTTTTTAGAGAAAATATATGTACAGATAAACACACTAGAGTAAAAGTTGGAAAAAATTAATGAAAAATGTATTTTTTGAAAGCTTTCCCAAAAACAAAATAATGAAATTTCAAAACAGAACTATCCATTTTAATTAAAAATGGATGGTTGTGTTTTTTAATTAAAGCCATGTCATTTTAATTAAAGTTCATGTCACCAAATTGAAGCCAAAAGCTTCAATTTGGTGACATGAACTTATTTAAGTTAAGGGATATTGCATCCCATATTGTTTCTTAGCTGAATAAGAAACTCAAAGAGTTTCATGCCAAATATAGAAACTATATATAGAAACTATATAAACTGTATAACCTTCTCTCATAATGTAGAACAGTAATACAGCTCCTAGGAGCTAAGTTCACATTATGGGTAAATACCAAGAATAGTGATCGGAGCTTGCTCCACCCTTTCTATGAGTTGCCTCGGTTTGCACTACCAAATGGGTCAGGTGCTGCTATCCAGGTATTTGCTTACGTTTGGAATTGCCGAACTTTATATAGTTTCTATATTCGGCATGAAACTCTTTGAGTTTCTTATTTGGCTAAGAAACAATATGGGATGCAATATCCCTTAACTTAAATAAGTTCATGTCGCCGAATTGAAGCCTTTGGCTCTTCATATAATTAGTAAGTAATAGTAAATAAATAGTAAAAAAAAAAGTCAATAGTAAGTATATTACCTCGATATGATAAAAATGAATTAACAAGAAGGGCTATGATGGCAAACAGTTTAATGTGTAGGCTGTATAGAAGGTATGGATGCAAGTTTTTGGATGAGTGGAGTGAGTTTGAGGGAAGATTAGATTTGTATAAGAGGGATGGCCTGCTCCTGAATGTGTTTGGTATCAAGAGTCTTGAAAAACTAATAACTGGTATGATACCTAATGCAGAGAGTCAAGGAAATGAAATTATAATGGGAGGATTGAGAATGAGTGTAAGAGCAAGAATGTTATATAATTATGCTAATGATGGGAATGGACATTATCATGGAAATTATTACAAGGAGAGAACGATTTTGACTTTGTGTTCATCCAGTTTGGAGCCATCAAACGTGCAAAGATTTCTACATGTATAACACACGATGTCTGCATGGCACAACTGCGTCATGCAGACTGCACACAAGATATACAAAAGAACATGAAGATAGCTTAATGTGTATGTATGTACAAGGGACATCCAGAAAGTAAGTTCCGATGGGCTGTCAAAGACAACCCATAAAGATATAGAAATAAAAATATACTTACAAAAAAAACTTTATTGGAAATTAAAGTAGACATCTTGCACTACTTTTCTACATAATTTCCACCATTGTTCAGGCACTTATCTTAACGGGGGTACCAAAAGTTGTATACCTTTGTCATAGAAGGTTGCCACCTGTGATGCAAACCCTGTATTGACTGCTTCTTTGACCTCGTCGTTGTCTTGAAACTGCCGACCACCAAGGAAAGATTTCAGATGTTCAACAGGTGAAAGTTGCTTGGCACAAGATCAGGACTATATGGGGGGATAATGGAATTATTTCCAGCCAAAAGTGGTGAGAAGTTGTTGTGTTACACCAGCTGTGTGTGGGCGGGTATTATCATGAATCAAAACAACACCCCTGGTAAGCATGCCACGACATTTATTCTGGATCGTACGATGAGTTTCTTAAGGGTTTGGTGTACATACTCGCATTGATTGTAGAACCTTCACCCTAGAAGTCTACCAACAAAATTCCTTGTCTGTCCCATAACACAGTACACATGATTTTCCGAGTGGAAACCATTGTCTTTCATTTCGTCTTGACTGGTGATGAGGTGTGCCTTCACTCCATGGACTGTTGTTTGGATTCAGGGGTTGCGTGCAACACTCAAGTCTCGTCTCCAGTGACAAGTCTGCTCAGGAAAGCATCGCCATCCTCATGGTAGCTTGTCAAGAATTCCAATGCACTGCCCAGCCAATTCACTTTGTGTTGTTCTGTAAGCAACTTCAGCACCCAGCATGCACACAATTTCCAATAATTCAGTTTCTCTGACACAATTTCATGAAGACATGAACGTGAAGCTTTTGGAAATTGCAGCGAGAGTGACGTCATAGTGAATCCCATATTCTGTCGAATCTTCTCTTCAACTGAAGCACTAAATCATCGTCAGTCACTAAAGGTGGTCATCCATTCTGTTGATCATCGTGCACACTAGTCCTTCCTTCATTAAAAAGTCTTACCCATCTTCATGCCATTGAATCACTCATTGCATGTTCTCCATAAACCTCAATAATTTGTTGCTGAATTTCAGCTGCTTTAATGTTCCTCGCATTCAAGAAATGGATTACTGACCTAATTTCACATGTGGCAGGTGATTGAATTTTATATGCGGCAGGCGATTCGATTTTCTTAGACATTATAAACACACACCAAGAAGCGTATGCACTGCAAGAATATCTGAAAATGGCATCAACACCTTGCTAAGGAATCAACAAACTCGGCACGTATGCTCACCATTGCGATCGCTGCAGTGAAAATATTTAAAAACGGAACTTGCTTTCTGGACGTCCCTCGTATATATATATACACACACACACACACACACACACACCTTGTGTGCAGTCTGCATGACACACACACGCACACATCCTTGGAGTATATATGTATATACTAGGAGTATCAGAAACAAAGGGGTGGAGTTTGTTGCATTGGTCAGTATGTTGGGACTCAGATTGTAGGCATCAGTGAGATCTGGGTATCAGAATCAGACATACTAACTGGTATCAATTTTAAAGGATACAGTATTTTTAGGAAGGATAGACAGAATAGGAGAGGAGGGGGGGGATGTTGCTAATGATATCGGATGACTTGAATTCAGTTAGGGTTGAGAACTATGATTGTAGTACTAGTAACAGTATTTCATGTGGCATTGAATCTGAAGCCATCTGGTGGGAGGTGGAATCTAACAAGATCAATTTCATAGTGGGGTACTGTTACAGACCTGGTGGATCAGTTGCTAGTGGTGCATTGCTAATGAAGCAATGCACCACCAAATAGATAGCTGCTTGTGACAGAAGGAACTCAAGGTCAAAGAGTGTTAGATTTGATTATAGTGTCAGAGGGTGTTTCAGTCAGAGATGTAACTATTCTGCCTCCAGTTGGTGACAGTGATCATGCAGTACTCACTTGGGAAGTGACTAAGTTTTTGAATCTTCCATGCAGAAAAGGTTACATGCTGAACTACAGAGCAGGAAATTATGACCAGCCGAGAAGTATACCGATTTCAGCAGAATTGTATCGGTTGCTGGATGGGAAGAATATTGATAGTGCATGGGAAGCATTTAAAAAATACTTAAATGATGCAATATCAAAATGTCTGGAAGGTTCAAAGAATAAATAGGGTAGGAATCAAATTGATGTGTAATCTTATTAAGCAAGAGATTTGTAAGAAACTGATGATATGTTGAAGGAATACCATGTGCATAAGGATGATGTCTGTTATGAAAATTATAAACAGCAGGCCAGAAAAGTCACATCTGTTGTATGGAAAGCTAAGTCTGTGTATGAAAAAAAAAAAAAAACTGGCTCTACAAGCTAAAAACATCTACAAGAATTCTATCGATATTCTGCAATTAAAAGAAAGAATGAATATGAAAGAATAAATCTTCTGAATGTAGATGGTGTGTGGGTGACAGATGAGATTGTTATTTCATCTGTCACCCTCATGAGTGTCCATTTTGCTAAAAGCAATCTGCCTGCTGTATGCAGCATTGAGTTCACTGCTACCTCTTCTGAAGAAACTCAAGTGTATGAAGAGGAGGTATTAGAGCTGTTGCACAAACTGAATAAGAATTCAGCAACAGGGACTGATGGGATATCAGCATGGTTGCTAAAAGAGTGTTTTTAGCTGATCTGGCTATTCCTTTGACCAAGCTATATAACTTGAGTCTCAGAACAGGGAAGATGCCACAGGAATGAAAAGAACGTATGGCAATCCCATTGCACAAGGGTGGTGCAAAAACTGATGTATCCAACTATTGATCAGTCAGTATCTCATGAGTGGGGTGAAGAATTTGGAAACATTGGTTAGGACTTTCATTCAGAAATGGGTTGATAGAGAATCTCTACTATACAACGAACAGCGTGGATTTACTAAGAGAAGATTATATTTTAGCAACTCCCTCACATTCTATAATGTTACCACTGGGCTAGACAAGGGTAACGGATGTATCGTAATAATTTTGGATTTTGCTTAGACAGATTACATCATGGAAAATATGGGTTTGGATTATGAAATAATAGCATGGTTAAGAGGATGACTGACAGATATCAAAAAGTGGTATATGGTGGATATGAGTCTGCAAGATTTAAGGTAACTAATGGTGTATTACAAGGATCAGTCCTTGGTCCACTGTTATTCAGTCTGTACATTAATGATATTGGAAAGGAATTAACAGATGATATGCAGTTATTTGCTGATGATGCAAAGATAGGTAGAGTAATCAGGAATACTGCTGATATGAAGTACTTGCAGAATGATTTGAATAGGCTGTAATTATTGGCATGGGAAAATGGGTGTCAATTCAATGTCAGTAAATGTAAAGTCATGCACTTTGGCATAATTAGATATCTAATGTCATATTATATTGGTGGGATTATGCTATAAGAAGCCGATCAAGCTAGAACTTGGAGTGTTAGTAGATAGCGTTGAAGTTCAGTAACCATTTAGCAAAGATTGCAAATACACTCAAAAGATAATTGCAATGCTGAAATGAACATTCACATGTAAAGATAAGGATGTCATTTTGCCTCTTTACAAAGCCTTGATAAGACCTCACTTGCACTATTGTGTTCAGGTCTGGTCTCCTGGTTTCTGTTGCGATTCTGACACAGTGGAGAGAGAGAGAGTGTTAAAAAATGATATCAGGATTGTGGAATACTGATTATGAAGTCAGATTGAGAATTTGTAGACTGCAGACACTAGCAAACAGGAGAAAGAGGGGCAATACGATTGAGACATGCAAACTTTTGAAAGGGTCATACAGGATTTCGGTTGATGGAATTTTTCATTTTATGGAGAATGGGGAAAGGACAAGAGGGCATCCTTGAAAGCTGAGAATGAATGCTGTTAAGAAGGGGGGATGATGGCTAGATTTTTCTCTCATAGGGTGGTGCATGATTACAGTGGATTGCCATTGTATGTTGTGAGTGCAAGTAGTGTGAACAAATTCAAGAATAACAATGATAGCTGGTATATATAGTATGTGGCTTCCCTCATTGAATTCCTGACTATCTGGAGGTCTATCTCCAGATATTAAATGAGCATTTTATAAAGTTATTTCATCCTTGTGACTGTGACATCATGTGGAGTTTGAGAGCAATGGAAGACGTGGAGGAGAGACTGTGAGTGAACAAGAGGTATACAGGGAATTAAGCAAACAACTCTGTTGGACTCGATGATATATCACCATGTGTTTTTACGGAATGTGCCATGAGTTGATATCTGGCTTTGTATACTATACTTGTTTAATATGAGTCTTACATTGGGTCAAGTTCCAAAGGAGTTGAAGAAAGGCAAGATTGTACCTTCATAATGGAGCTGATTGAACTCAAGCAACAAGTTATAGGCCAGTCTGCAGGTTTGGGTTCCAGATACTATTTAGTGGCCAAAACTGCTTTACTGCAGGACTGATTGGAGGAAGTTCTCAATCTGTATAGTATGTTTGGCATACTATTGTGTATGCCAAATATACTGTGTGTTTGTTTGTAGAAGTGAAGTAGAATCTGAGGAACAAACATCAGCTAAGGTTTATCACGTTGCATCAGGAATAATCTCTGACTTCACCAGTTTATTTAGAGGAAATGGGCCATACCCTAGAATGTGCAGTTGACTAGCAGATGTTTTAGATTGCATTTTAGCTGTGACTCAACCGAAGTGCAGTATAAAGTGACTTGGATAATCAAGCAAGCATTATCTTTCTAATTGGGAGTAGGGAGAACTAACTTAAGAGTAGAATACGATAGGTAAAATGCATCCAAGAATGATATGCAGAAAAGAAAGAGAGAGAACGAGAGAATTGCCGATGAGTGCAAAGAGATTAAATATGGCCAAAGTAAATATCCAAAATGGTGTTGGTAGTAGTGGTAGTAATACATAGGTTTGAGGCTGTTTGGAGATACAGGTCTATCATCATTTCTTAACTGTAACTTCAGGATAAAATATAAATTAATGATACCAAGAAATTATATACTTGGTTCATTCCTTTATCCAAGTGTAAGCAAGCACAGTTTGCACCTGAAGTATTTTCAGGACTGGGGCAACTCTTATATAGAAGCTAATGACTTCACATCACCTGTCTTAGTATCCCATAATGCAAAGCACATAGCATAAAGTATAGCATAATGCCCCAGTCCTGAAAATACTGCAGGTGCAAACTTGTTTTCTTACACTTGGATAAAGGATTAAACCAATTATATAATTTCTTGGTATCTTTAATTTAAAACTTCCAACAACTATCTCTAATCCAGAATATTTTAATAAGTTGTGGCACCTTTTGGCTACTCACATAGGAAAATATGACTTCTGCATTACTTCAACCTTGGTATCACCTCTGGGTCTGACTCCCACTGATGAGACCTCAATAAAGGTCGAAACCAGTCTGGGTAGTAACCCTTCCCATAATGCATAGCATTATACATATCTGCAAGGATATGTACTTTGCAATTTACAGGAAAGGCAAAATGATGCTTCAACTTCATGAGGAGAGAAGGGTTGGCCATGAGAACACGAACCAAGTTAGCCCAGAAAATGCATCTTAAATGCATTCCTAAAAATGCATCTTAGTATGTATCTTAAAAATATTACTTAATTACTATATATTCTTTGAATATTTAAAGAAATATCAAATGTGTTCGGTTTTATGTTTAAAAGATTGATTTCTTGATTTTGGGTTCAAAAAAGTAGGGTTCGTCTTATACCTTGGGGCGTCTTATACACGGAAAAATATGGTATATATATTTGGTTTAATCCTTTATCCAAGTGTAAGCAAACAAGTTTGCACCTGAAGTATTTTCAGGAAACTCGTGTACAGAAGCTATTCTGACCAGGTGCCCGTACCAACATAACTGTGATCCCTCAAAGGAATATAAAGTATAAAGGAATATAATAATAAAATATGTATTATACTGGATACAAAGAATTTTTGACCAATAATTGTACTATAAAATAAACTGGATTTATTTTGGTTGTAAATATATATAAAGACAATGAAAACAGACTAGTTATACCATTAATACTTCTTCTGGGATAAAACTATATAGATATAAATATAATGAAGGCAAACATGAACTGTAACACTACTAAAAAAAAAAAAAACCATGTAGGAACCATTAAAATATAAGCTGAAAACAAAACCACATGGAATGAGGGAGGTGGCATGAGTTAGCTATTGTTCAGCATTCTTTGCAGATATTTTGCTGAAAAGTTGAAGTTTGATATGTGGAAAGATTTGATAAGGGATTTCCAAATATCAAGGATTAATCCTTGGTTCCTGTTAAGTGTGTCTTGTGAAAATATGACCATAGTTGATTTTTTTTTTGTTACAAGCAAGTTGTCTTCTTTGTAAGATGTTGAGTTCTTTTTTCACTCATTATTGTGGTATATTGGGTAAAAAAGGGAAAGCGAGAACAGTTTTCTTCCCTATTGTTGTTGACATCTCAGATGTATTTTTTCTGGATTTTTTCCAGACCTTTAGATGTCTGCTCTATGTAATCAAGATCATGTGAGCATGATCTTGATTACATAGAGCAAGATCATGTGAGCATGGAATATTATAGACTCCGGGGCATTCGTAGAAAGGGGATTGTGGTCTTTAGATGAATGCAGATATCATTGGTAGAATAATTAAAAATGAAGATATTAGAAAGGAACTTGATCATTAGCATTTAAGAATGACTGCACAAGGTTTACTGTACATGTTCACACTCCTAATTTTTCTCAGAACTCATACCCACGGTCTCCAGTCTTTGACAAGCCATTTTATTTCTAATCCAACTCATATGCATATGTGTGCATGGGAAAAAAAATGTAATTTGTATTACAATGGTATGTGTATATTTTTAATTGAAGAAAGGGCTTATGTGTGACAATCTCGTTCGAGTGCAATCCATTGCACTCGAACGGAGTTGAAGCTTGGTGCCTGAAGAAGTTATTGATCAGTGAGAGATTGGAAGTGAAAAATCTGGGAGACTATAGTTGAGGAGGTACTGTGTACAGATTTGGTCGCCACTTGGATTTCTTGGGGATGAAGTGGTTGAGGGGAATCTGCAGGTGAGTGGTTAGTAGTGGTTAGTCTATCCAGTAGGGAGTATCCAATGGGATACTCCCTACTGGATAGACTGCAGTTTGTGAGTTATAATATTTGTCTGATAGTCTAAAAAGTGAGGATATGATGGAAACATGTTACTGAAATAGTTTTATGACTTATGCAAGGGGGAGAGAGAAAGAAGAACAAGAGGGTTCACCTGAAGACTAGATTTTCATGTCTGTATTAAGGACAGGTACAATAGGTAATTTATATAAATAATAGTTAGTGTGAGACACCCAGGGCCGGCACTACCATTTAGGCAAACTAGGCAACCGCCTAGGGCGCAAGCCAAAGGGGCGCAAAACTTCAAGCTATGCTTTATTCATACTTTACTAAAATATCAAAATTAAATAGTGATATATGATTTAGGTATCGATTCTTTTTCCTTATCCCTCACACATCGCACTATTTTACTATTTAACTCTTGGTTCTTTTTTGTTCCTTACCTAAATGATTTGAACTTGCCGCTATTTAAAATATTAAATTTCAGTATTTTATAACTTTTTTTGTAAATGAATTATAACAGAGAATTTTCAAATTAATTAAAAATGAAAATAAAAAAAGCCCTATTAATTTAACCTGAAAGACAATGTTATTTTGTTTAATGTCAATTAGAAACATTTTAGTTTATGAAATAAGGGGTGCACTTGTAAACTTTGCCTAGGGCACAAAATAACCTGGCACTGACAGTGGAGACACCCATGTTGAATTTTTGGTTTAAGAGTGAATTCCTTTAAACTCTCATTATTACATATTCATGCTATATGAGGCTTTGGCTGAGAATTTATGGTAGTTTGTTTTATTTAATGAGTTTGATTTAACAGAAACAGTGTTCTTTATAGTGAGGTTTGATCATAATTGTCAAATTTAACATGGAGTATTGTGTATTATTAAAATTTGATATTTTCTTTATTAGATTTAGTTCCTGTTGCACCAACATTTTGTAAAGAGAAACAGCCTGTAACCATTCAACATTGTAATGTGCCATGTTCTAGAAATTGTGTTGTGTCTCAGTGGTCATCTTGGGGTTCTTGCATAGCTCTGAAAGTAAAAAATATGTTTGAACTGTCAAGTGAAGGTATGTGGTTTCATAAGAAATTTAATAAAATTGAGCTGTGTTTTTTAGAAAAAATAAATTAAATAATTTACCTCTCATTGCTGTTAGAGTTGTCCCAACAGTTTCTCCATATGGCATAGGATCTGTGTTTCAGAAAGTTCTTATTAATATAAAGTAGGTATAAAATGATTAATGGTAAGATTAAGTATGTAGCAGTATAAGATGGAAGGTAATAATTATTACCAAGAGTTTTGATATGTGACTAATTATGGGATGATGACATTAATTGATGACAATTGTAGACCAGTACAGTTGACTCTTGAACAGCGTTGGGGGTTGTGTGTGTGTGTGGGTGGGGGAGGGGAGATTAACTGTACTTCTGCAGTTGATATGTAGAACTTGAATAAGGAGGGAAAGGTTGAGGAGAGACTAGTGGCAAGTGAGTAGAAAGTATATTAGGAATCAAGTAAACTTAATGACATATCACCACGCATTTAAGAGAATGTTGTGTGACACTATTGGCAACCTCAGTGTACTTCTTCATGAATGATTAGAATCTGTGTGTTGAAGCTTAAATGCTGTGAGGACATCATGTTGGAGGTTTAATGGAATATTTTCAGCACTGGGAAAGGATTAAAATTAACACACTCAAAATTAACACAAACAACACACTACAATACAGTACTCAGTGATGTGTCCTATCTAGGTGGTGTGCCCTCTATGGACATTTGTAGGTGGCCTAGGATGTAACATGGGATCTCTGTTAATTAAAGTTTCCCATGTTAAATAAAGATATTTATTTAAATTCAGTTAATTTCTGATTGCCGCCGCAGATTCTAAAAACAGTCTTTCTTTTTTGAATTTACTATGGTGGAGCATGGTGGTTGGGTTGTATCCAAAACATGGTCTTCAAGGCCAGATTTCCCATAGTCATGATTGCAGATGCATGATTTGTGTTCTTCTAAACAGATGATTGCTGATCTGTCTGAAGTAAGCCAGCTTACAGGAACAGGGTACTCTATATACTCCAGGCACCGAGAGAGGAGGGAGCTGATCTTTGGTGGAACAGATAAGGATAGTAAGTTTATGGTGGGGCTTAAACACTGTGTGGAGGTCATACTTGTTTAAGGACCTGGCTATTTTTTCTGATGTGCCTTCAGAATTACCATCACCATAGGGTATTGGTGATGGCAATTCTGAAGTCTTTCTTGAAGAGATGACTGGGGAATGGTAGAGGAACTGATTTTTTAAAAATTCTGTAATTGCTGTAGACATTGGAAAGGAAGATGTTGTGTATTATTATTATTATTATTATGGGCAACTCCAAGGAGTTGATAGACTCATCGAGGGAGGCCCTAACACCATGTCAAGAACAACTATTCGACATTCACACAGTATCTATCATACCTTGCCTTAAACTCATTCACAGTCGTGGCACCCACAACAGACTCTGGCAGCTTATTCCACTCATTCACCACTCTCCAAGTAAAAAACCTAGCTCTAACACCCTTGCTAACCACACTCTTGCCCAGCTTCCGTGTATGGCCCCTAGTCCTCCCACCACCAATCCTATTCTCAAAAATATCTTCTGAATTAATCTTATAGAAACTCTTCAGTAATTTGAATGTCTCATTCTGTCGAACTCAACCACATACTCTCAACCCCACAAATTGGTTGATAGGTGGAAAAGGGGTGATATGATTGAGTTCGACAGAAAGGGTAGTTCCACCGGAACAAAGCTTGTGGACTCTATTGGCTAGAGTTTTAATAATGCTGCATTATTGAGAGGAGTGGTGGGCGAGTTTGTGAATGTATCTGCCTGTGTGAATAGATTTTCTATATACAGAAAAGGAAAGGTTATCATTAAGAAGGTGTGTTACTAAGGTGTCTAGGAAGGGTAAACTATTGTTATTTTCCTTTTCCATTGTAAACTGGATCCTTGGATGTAGGCTATTGAGGTGACTGAGGAAGGAGTCTAATGTGTATGGGCCATGAGGCCAAATAGAGAATACATCATCTACATATCTTAGCAAGATAGAAGGTTTGAGATAGGCTGAAAAACGAGCCATGGACTCGGCCACTCTCAAACCTTTGTATTGTATTATATTTGTGTTGTTAAAAAAGTTATTTGTAATCCCTGAAGATGGCTCAGTGACAGACGAAATATTGAAAGCATTAAAATTAATTTTAATCCTCCAGTGCTGAAAATATTCCATTAACCTCTAACATGATGTATTTTTCAATAGGGATATTGTAGCAGGAAGTGTCTTGCAAAGGACCATGTAGAAGCAAAAGTGAAATTTTTAGTATAACTTTAAGAAAACTATTGCTCTCTAGTAACTCAAGGTTGGTGGAGTAGTGAGACGAAGAGTAGATGCTCTCCCTCGATAAGTTTTAGGACTCCCTGGAGGTGTGATGTATTAATAATAATATTAATAATCATAAAAAAACTCACAAATCAAGAAACCATGCAACACTGCACAACAGAGATAAGGAAATAATATCAGGCTAAAAAAAAAACAAATACACATACTGGTGTCCAAAACCTAAGGACTAATGCTATTTCTGAAGATTTCAACCCCAAATTCAGACGACTCAACTTAAGGCAGTTTGTGTAACTGACAATTCTGAGTAGAAAGCGGATACATGTTCAAATTTGGCACAAAGAGATCATGTGGTAGCATTCAACAGGACAAAAGGCAAAAAGCTGTGCTAAGTGAATTGTGTTTGAAGCGAGCTCTTTTCGTGAAGGAATGGATGCAATGTCTCAAAGGCACCATCCAGATGATTTCAATCTGAGAAGGGTTATTGGAAAGCTTGGAGGCTGCAGAATTCCTGATATTGCCAGAGACTTTGAAATCTCACATAACATTGTATCCAGGCTCTGGACAGCATTTCAAACCAATGGAATGTGTTCCAGACATTTGCTAAGAGGTCATCCTTGCTATACCACGAAGCACAAAGAAAGATTTTTGGTTATAACCTCAAATTGTAATCGACGCACTGCAATAGATCAGCTTGAAAGTTAGCTCCATTCAAGCACAGATATCTTGATAAACTGTGGCAAGATGTCTGGGAGAAGTAAGTCTATATGCCCAAAGGTCTACAGTTTGCATCCCTTTGTCCACAGCTCATCATAAAGTATGTTTTCAGTGGTGTTGTATCCATAAAATTAGACTAAACCATTGGACCAATGTATGTACTCTTTACAGATGAGAGACTGTTTGTCTTTTCTTCAATTCTCGATGACACTTGATCTGGTGTGAAAGTGGTACTGCTTACTATCGCAATAATTTTCTTGAAAGGGATAGATACAGCTAGAACCAGTGCTAGGATCCAGGCATGCGTGGTTCTTTTACGATAATAAAAATTAAAATTATTTGAAATTTCTTAAATAAATTTTGACAGAACAGCCACACTTTGGTTCGCTAAATGTAATGAACCGGGAATGTTTGACTAGGCAGGATTATCGTTAAAAACCCGAATATTCAAAAAATTCTCAAAAGGTAAATCAAATTTTGATATAGCCACTTCACTTTAATCGTTGAATATAATGATACTGGGACTATAGCCTTCTCACCGACCTGATTCGCTAACAAAATTAAAATGAATTTTAATTAAAGTTAAAATTTATTTGAACTAAAGTTTAAAAAATTCTTGCATTTTACAAGTTACTAAATTCTTAGTAACTTGTAAAAATTTTTTAATAATTTTTATAAGTGGAACTCTCTTTTAGAAAAATAAAAAAAACTCAAGATAGATGAGAAAATAAGAAAATAATTTAGAAATAATTAGAACATTTAATATAAGTATTCCAAAAAAAACATCTTCACAAAATAACAGAAAATAAATTAAATTCCATAAATATACTTGAAATTTTTTAAATTAAAATTTGAGGAGTTTTGATTTCATATTCACAAAATTAGAAATAATGGTCTTAACGTCTAATTCCGCACAGATATCATTTTCAATAGCTATAATGGCAAACTAACAAGCCTTTTTTGTGACATACTTGTTCTTAAGTAGGTTTTAATCAATTCAACTTGGAAAAGAAATGTTCACTGCTCGTTACACTAACAGGTAAGGTTAATAGTATTCTTAAAGCAATTGAAAAGTTAGGGAAAGATAAATTATTAGGCACAGTAAAATTAAGAATATCGAAAGGGTTTGAATATTTAAATTATCCTTCCGAAAACAATCCCGGAAAGTACATAACTCGTCATATAGTTCTATTGCATTTACGTCTTTATTGTCGTTGTCCTTCAAGAGAATCTCTAAATCATCACAATTTTTTCGTAAATCTTCATTATTAATTTGTAGTAATCTATATAATAATATATAAGAAATTGAAATTATCATATGTTTTTAGTTATTTAAAACGTTCTATTAACGAACACATTGCAACGTCTAGAAGTGTATAAAACACATTCACTCTAAATTTATCTTTTGGCAGTTGTGCCGTTTCGTCATGATGCTCGTAGTCAAATTGTCATGTCTTCTTTCATCATCGAACTTCTGTACCAGTTTTTAAATTCTTGTTCCCCATCCACCTCTTCACTCAGTTCTTTTGCCATTTTTAGAAATTTTTTAAAATTTGTATCTGATTGATACTCTTGTAAGAATATTTTTAAGTTTTTGATAGATTCTAAAGCAAGTGTAACGTTCATATTTTTGTCTTGAAGCATTTTACTCACAGGGTTTATTCTGTTAAGTAAATCATACCAAGTTATAAGAGAGCAAATAAATTTGTAGTCCTTTATTTTAGCACATAATGTTTGTGCTTCATGCTGAGTTTCTTTATTAAAATTTTCATTATTTAAAATTTCAAAAAGTGCATCGTAAATTTCTCGTAACTGATATCGTAAAGGGCGGATTTCATTAATTTTACTTTCCCATTGCGTTTCAACTTTAATAAAAGGATTGCCCAACGTTTTGAGAGAATGAAAAAAATTGTATATTTCTTGAAGAATTGCAAAGAAACTAATTATATCTGCATTCACTTTGGCTCCATCGTTAATGATCAAATTTAGAGTATGAGCAGCACATGGTATGTAAAAAGCTCGAGGATTTTTGTTCAAAAGCAAATTTTGGAGCCCATATTTTTTCCCTTTCATTTTTGCCCCATTGTGATACCCTTGACCTCGCTTGTCTTCAATGGGAATGTTCCATTTTTCCAGTTGTTCCATTATTGTTGCACATAAACCACGTGCTGTGGAATCTGATATATCTGCAAAACCTAAAACGTTTTCCCTAATCTTGACAATTCCATTGTCACAGGAAACAAAGCGAATAATAATGGTCATTTGTTTTGTTTTACTTGCATCAGGTGTGCAGCCTAAAATTATGGAATAATATTTAGATTTTCGAATTGATAATAAAATTGTATCCCCGATTGCGTTACTTAAAGTTTCCAATATTTCATTTTGACTGTGTTTACTCAAATAGTGTACTCTATTGTTTCGTTGTAGGGTCCTTTCAACATGATTTTCCATAACGGGATCAAACTTCGCAAATAGTTCGACTAATTTTAATAAATTGTCGTTATTCTTTTCATATAATTTATCAGATGATCCACGAAAAGCTAAATTTTAGCTACCAAGGAATTTTATCATTTCAATCAGGTGTTCTAAAACACTCGTCCAATGTTTCTTTTCCATTTCATACATACTTTGAGTCTGGCAATCAATAGTAGTTTTGTTTTTTAAATTTTTATCAAGTTCCTTCCATTTTAAGAAATTTTTCATGTGAGTTGACTAGTCTCATGTCTATGCAAAGTTGTACATACATTTCTCCAATCGTTATAACCTTCTACAAGACTACTTGATTCAGTAAGTGCGAAAAGTTTGCAACAAAAGCAAAAAAACAGAATTTAAAGTTTTGGAATAAATGAGCCATGTTCTTGGCACGAGCTCCCCATTTTCCATTTTTCTATTATAATACCTATCGCCAAATTTACAACCATATGTATCTCTGGGATATATTATATTTTTCTTTTGAACAGGCACCATTTCAATTAAAACAACTAGTAATTTTTCATCAATATTTCCCCATTTACCTGGATCTTCTAAATTTACAGAGACTAACAATGTGTTAGTTTCGTGGTCTACTACAACTAAGTTTTCTGCTAACTGGTTTTCACTTAAATTATGCATCTTGTTATCTTGTTCAATAGTTGCAATAGTACTTTCATGCATACTAGATGATGTGCACGGTTCTTCAACTCTGATTTCTGATGTATCGAGTTGGTTACAATCTGCATCAGAATATTTTAATATTTTAACAAATTTATTAAGAGCCCCAGTTTTTTTCTTAATATTTGCTTCTTTCGCAGCATGACGCTTATGATTTTGTGCACTGAATAACTTTTTTTAAATTTTTGTTTCCATTTTTATTTTATACCCTCAAGAAATTATTACACAACACGACACAGAGATGAAATAATAGCCGCACTGCGCTACTGTCGGTAGCCTACTGAGATGCACACCATATGACTTGGTAACTAGCAACAGATTTTGCACAAAAATTCAGAAAGACTGCAGTAGACACAACATTCTTTAGGCAAGCATTTAGCCTGCTCTCGCTGCAAAATTGTAAACAGCCGGCTGATCAAATAGGCGGCAATATACAATTTTTTAAAATTTTTGTTCAGTGTATCCGACCTTATTTATTTTAATATGGATCATTCTAAGAATGTTTTGTTTTTATGATAAAAAGTTTGTTTCTTAAAAATGAACTTATGAACCGTGCCTCGGGAGCAGCGCCCCCTTCATAGGGGTGCCTGCATGCCCACTTCCGCTGGCCCGGGATACAGCAGTGCTGGAGTCATGGTGTGGGGAAGCATTATGTTTAATGGATATACCAAGCCATGTGCTGGAAAATGGGACTATGACAGGTGAACGATATTGCAATGAAGTTGTTTGGTGTCATGTTCAGTTGTTCTGTGGTACTGTAGGCAAAGAATTCATTTTTATAGATGACAATGGCACATCACTCACTAGCAATGGAGATACTTTTGGAGACTGGGGATATTAATTGAATTGAGGGGCCAGCTCACTTCCCATATCTCAACTCCATAGAATACATCTAGAATGCAACAGGGAGATGCATTGCTGCTCAAAATTCCCCTCCAGAAAACAAACAATACCAGTTTGCCTCAAAAACTCCTGGCTCACTTGGTTCTAAGCATGGTACAATGTTGTGAGAGGTGCATTGCGGTTAGAGGCGGACATAAGGGGCTGGTCTGAAACATTCTCAGCCTCTACCATAGATAGCAACACTATCAGCACGATTTTTTTTTTCGTGCATCTGTCATAAGCATCCATGTCAAATTGCAAGGTCATTCTATCAAGTAGTTTGTTTTATACAGCTGTCTGAAGCAAAAGTGTTGTCTGTATCCCTTGAAATGGATAAAATTGAGTATTGTGTGTGGTTATAAAATTCTTAGTAAAAAAAAGTTTAACACCAAAAGAAATTCATTCGAAGTTCATGAAAGTTTATAGGGGTTCTTCTCCTTCGTTTCTGACAATTAAGAAATGGGCTGCCGAGTTTGAACATCAGCGTACCAGCCTTGAAGATGATCCACGTGAAGGACTTCCAAAAAGTGTAACACCAGAAATCATTGATCAAGTGCTCGATATGGTATTGGATGATTGGTGAGTCAAAATGCGTGAAATTGCTGAGACTATAGGCATTTCAAAAGAACGTGTAGGATATATTTTGCATGAAGAATTGCAAATGGAAAAGCTTTACGCAAGATGGATGCTGCGCTTGCTCATAGCAGATCAAAAATGCACTCGCATGAAATTCTCTGAACAAAGCTTGGAGCATTTTAACAAGAATAAAACCGATTTTGTGCATCGATTTATTACTATGGATGAGATTTGGATTCACCAGTACACACCAGAATCCAAACAGCAGTCAAAATAGTGGACAGAAGCCAGTTGTTCAGCACTTAAGAAGACAAGGTCAGTTCCATCAGGAACTGACAGGAAAGGTCATGGCATCGGTGTTTTGGGATGCTAAAGGCATTTTATGTATTAATTATCTTGAAAAGGGTAAAACAATAACTGGGGAATATTATTCCGATATTTTAACCAGACTAGTCAAAAAAATTCGTGAGAAAAGACCTGGTTTGCAGAAGTAAAAAATCATCTTTCATCAGGACAGTGCACCTGCCCACAAAGATGTTTTGGCAATGGGATAATTTAGGGATCTGCACTATGAATTGTTGGAACATCCACCCTGTTCCCCAGATTTGGCTGCCTCTGACTTCTATCTCCTCCCAAAACTAAAACTCTTCCTCGCTGGTCAGCATTTTTCTTTGAATTAAGCAGTGATTGCAGCTGTAGAGTGGTATTTTGCAGATCTTACTGAGAACCACTACAGGGATGGGATAATGGTGCTGGAGCATCGCTGGGATAAATGTATTAGTCTTAAGGAAAGTTATGTTGAAAAATAAAAATAATTTTTAAATTATAAATCCGTTTTCTCATTGTTAGGCCAAGAACTTTTCAGACTGCCCTCATATTCCATACTGAAATCTCTTTCTGCAGAGTTTTCTCTAAGCATTGTACATTAATTCCTTAGCTACAACCTTAGGAAATTTGCCAAAAATGTATTGCAATTTAATTTGTGTGAAATTTATAACACATTTTTGTGTACTATTATTTATTAGTATGCTGGCAATAAATTTATGTCCAAATGCAATCTATTCCAATCATTCATCATTATATGAAAAAAAAATTATAATCTAGTTCTCACTCTCTTCTTCACTACATGTATTCTTAACCTTGATTGATGAGCTCTCGTCATCATCTCACTCTCCATTAAATGGAAAATTTCATCTACTGATATCCTGTATGATCCTTTCAGAAGTTTGTAAGTTTCAATCTTGTCCCTTCCCTTGTCCTATTTACTAGCAACTGCAGTCCACAAATTCTGTCAGGCTTCATCATCTGTATTCTACAACCTGATAATATCAGGTTGGAAAAAAATCAGCATCTGCATGAGAACCAGAAGACAAGACCTGTACACAGTATTCCAATAAGGTCATATACTATGAAGAGATACCATGACCTTGTAAAGAGGCAAAATTACTTCCTTATGTTGAGGTTCATTTCCACATTTCAGTTATCCTTTGAGATTATATTTGCTGTATTTATTATATGGTCCTTGAACTACCTAATCCAATGATATCCAATGTCATATTATATTAGGGAGATTTGGTAGAAGAAACTGATCAGGCTAGGGATATCTCATTACACCAAGGCACATAATTTCACATTTATCATTCTGCAGGCATTGTATATTAGCCATATTCCTGATTCCCTTTGCATTTATCAGCAACAGCTGATAAATGCAAAGGGAATCAGGAATATGGCTAATATATACCTGTCAAATACCTGTCACCTGTCAAACCAAGTATATAATTTCTTGGTATCTTTAATTTATAATAAAGAAACAACTTATACAGTAAACACTTCAAGATACCAGTTATGTGATGAGAAAAGTAAAATGTCAGGAGAATGGAGCAGAAACAGAACAAATACAGCCAACAAAAAAGTCCAGGTAAAGAAATATAATATCATCAACACCAACCTCAACACAAATATTAAAAGATGCCAAAATGAACATTGACAACAGTAAATAACTGCCAGTGCTACCAGCATCAATAACTAAATTGACAAGTGCAAGAAAACACAAAAATTACAGAACGCAGTATAGCATCTTGGGTTATTCAGATATCAAAAAGATAAAGATAAGTTTTTTGAATTATTATTTGCACATGTTACCTCTTACCAAGAACTATAGGTCTTGATGATAATTTCCCAGAGTTTTGGCATGGAAAGTCCATCATTAAGATTGAAGTTAGGGAGATATGGAAAGAAGGACTTCTACACTTTCTTTAGAAAGATGTTCATATTAACATAAATATCTGTGTAATGATTTGCTCTCATTGCAGAGAATCCTGTGACTAGTATTGGTGATCCCATGTTCGGCTAGACCTGATCTGTGATATTTTCTGGAGACAAAGTAGGATTTTCATTCAGAGATGTGTTTGGAAACAGATCAACTGGTCTAAAGATGGGTAGGGCAATCAGGGATGCAACTGATATATATAGCACTTATAAAATGATTTGATATGCTAGAACCATGTGAAAATTATAATAGTTGTCAGTTCAGTGTTAGTAAGTATGATATTTCTAGTGGCATATTATATGCTGCTGGATATTTAAGCATAATCAATGCATATTATATGCCACCAATTATGTTTGGAGAAACTGATGAGGCCAGGGATCTTGAAGTTATGGTGGATAGGAATATGAATGCAAAAAAGTCACATAGCAAAAACTGCAAATACAACCCAGAAGATCATTGATATGTAACAATAAGGAAGTCATTTTACAAGTCCTTTACAAGCCTTGATACAATAGCAATTTGACTTCTATGCACAGATTTAGTCTCCTGGGTTTATAGAGAATAAAGAAGCTGTGGAAAGAGTGTAAAGAAGAGTTAGTAAGATTGTTGCGATTATGGAATGTAGATTATGAGGACAGATTGAGAGTATGTGGACTGCAGACACTGGTAAATGGAGGAAGGGAGGGGAAGAGAGAAAGAGAGTGAAGGGTGGAGTGATTCATAGAGGCCTATAAACTTCTGAATGGTTGTTATAATAGAATGAAAATTTTTGTTATATGGATATTGATTCTAATAATAATAATAATATACAAATACTTTTGGAGTTCAAATACTCATCAAGAGAGAGAGATCTACCTACCTAAACACACATATCTTTCTCAAATATATTCACCAAAGAACTTATTTCCAGTTATTTCACCCTCATTATTACATACAGTCAAATATTCCTAAACTTCATATGCTTCCTGATTATATCCTTGTTTGCCCTCTAAAGATAACCCAGATTTGTTCTCTCCAAATATTTGCTAAATCTATACTATATACTATGAAATCTTTTTATTGACTCAGAAGTCTAGATTCTTTCATTCTGCTGTCATATGCCATATTTCATATGACAATATTATCTTGATTATCTTCTTCTGAATCTACTCCACTGTCTAATGAACCCTGACAGCTGATGGAACTTTGCACTTATCCTTGGTAACTTAATTCTGTAGACTTATTCTTCCCTCCATTGCTTTTTGATATCTTCATATTGTTCGCTGTTCTATTTATGTCATAGTTCTGTTCTGCATCTCCATCCATTTCATTCTGTATAACTTCCTTCTATGTGATATTCTTCCAAATGATTTTGCAAAGTCCAGTAATATCAGAGTTTATCCATTGCTCTTATTTTCACTCTGTCAAAAACATACGTTGCTAAAGCAAGGTTTATTCCTTAATAACGCATGCTGTTCACTGTAGAAAATCATAAAGTTAAATCAGGTTATTAAACAGACGTGGGAATTACAGAATGTTGAGCAGCATTTTAAAGAACATAAGGAGGATATGAAAACTAATCAGCAAAATAAGAAACAACAAAGCACACAATCAGGTAAATAATGTTGATTGTAAAAAGAATATTATTTGATATGGTGACTATCATGAAACATGCTTTTGATGAGCAGGTTATAACTTCAAGTTTTACTGGATCAAAAATTAAAAATATAGCGCTAGTGGTAAGTTCAATATGAAAGAGGATATGAAAGAGTTGTTGGAAGAAGCAAAAGTGAAAAGTGAGAAAGTGCAAATTGTAAGTATATTACCTAGATATAGAAATGAATTAAGAAAGGCTATGATGGCAAATGATTCAATGCATAAGCTGTGTAGAAAGAATAGATATGAGTTTTGGATGTGTAACGTAAGTTTGAGGGAGGAATGGATTTGTATAAGAGGGATGGCCTACACTTGAATGCGTTTGGTATCAGGAGTCTTGAAAAATTATTAATTGGTATGAGACCCTGCCATATAGAGTGAGAGAAACTAAATTATTATGAGAGGAATAGTGAGAATCTGTGTATAACAGTGACACTGTTATGTAACTATATTAATGATTGGGATGGGCATTATCATGGAAATGATTATAAGGAGAGAATGATTTTGTGTTTGTCCAGTTTCGACCTATCAAACATGTGCAAAGATGTCTGCATAAATAAGACAACAGATATCTGCAAGTTGCCCAACTGTAGTCTGCATGACACAGTTGGGCAACTTCCAAAAAAGCATGCAGGTAGTTTATTATGTCTATACACAAATGCTAAGAGTATTGGAATCAGAGAGATAGAGTTTATTGCCTTGGTTAATATGTTGGGACCTCAGATTGTAGACAATAGTGAGACTTCGCTATCAGAAGCAGACATACTAACTGTTATTGAATGTAAAGGGTATGATAGTTTTAGAAAGGATAGACAGGATAGGAGAGGAGAGGACATGCTGCTAATGATATTGGACTTGAATCCAGTTAGCATTGAGACATGTTACTGTAATGCTAGTAATAAATTTTCATGTGGCAGTGAGTTTGAATCCATCCGTGAGGTGGAGTCTAACAAGATCAAATACATAGTGGAGTGTAGTTACAGACCTAATGAATCGGTTGCTAGTGATGAAGAAATGCATCACCAAATAAATAACAGGGACCTTAATTATCCAAATATTGATTAGCTAGTAGTATAATCTCATGAGAAGAATGAAACTGAATTTGAGTTGTTGTCAAACAACTTCCTCAAGCAGCATGTGACTCCATCCACTAAAAGAAAAGAACTGTGATATTGAGTTGGGATATGTTTCAGTAGCTGACTTTTCGCTGCTTGCCTTGGTTCCCTGACGAAAACAAGAAAACAATGGGGGGGGGCAGCTTGTTTAAGTGGACGATGCCTCAGCTGGCATGAAATTCTGTCATATTGTACAATCATTTTACATTGTGGTTTAAGCCAATAAGAATAAAATTTGATCAGCTGAATCCCAAATTGTTAGCCCATCCTCGTTCATTCAGTATCAGGGTAGATAACTAACAGGGTGCACCACGAGGAGGTGAGGATTGCACATTAGGGCAGAAGCCCTAGTCAGTTCTCCTCCTAGTTATACAGCTTTGACCCTTAAGCACCCTTCCAGGAAACTTGAATTTTATTATTATTGGCCCTCTACTAGGAGACATATTCATCTAAGGTGTCAGTGGCACATGAACTCTACAAAATACCCAAATTCATATTTATACCAATGTAATTGATTGAGTTATGTGTATGCCAGGATGTACATGTAACTCATTTAAAATGTATTCAAAGTCAGTTTTATGTTTATGAAGTAAAAACCAGAGCACTCAGAAAAACCAATCCTTCAGCCACACTCTGAGACTGGCCAACTCAATGCTGGAAAAAAAAAATTCAGTATATGGTTCACCATTGTGGCAAAACTGACGTGTATACCACACATTGAGTCACTGGTATATAGGATGTTAAAAGCAAAAGTAAAAAAAAAAAAAGGCTTGTGCATATTCACTCAGTTTATCTCGTTCTTCTCATGTATTCTCTCGCACTTATTAATTTTTTATTTTTTCATACATACATAGATACATAATAATACTGACATGTTCAACAGTTCCAAACAAGATAGTCATACTTAAATTTTAATTAACTTAATGATAACATAAGCCATAACAGTTATGTCTTAAAATTACATAATTCACCAATTCTATTGTGTAATGAAAATATAAATAATAACAGGCATAACGAAATTACAGTAACATTATATACTTACAGAGTGGTCCAAAATGTACCTACCGAATTTAATGCTATATTATTCCTGAACGAGAAGGCATACGAATCTCATCCAAAGTGTATTAACATCTTATGCTATTTTTATTACAACATGTTCAATATGTTTACCTTCAACCTTGAAGATCTTCTGCAATCGTATCACAAAATTGTACACCACCTTGTGGAGGACGTCTGTTGGAATAGCCAAGATTTCATGCACGGTAGATGACTTTAGCTCCTCCAGAGTCTTTGGATTGTTCTGATACACTTTGTCTTTGAGATGTCATCATAAAAAAATCCAAAGGATTGAGGTCTGGTGAATAAGGTGGCCAGTCAATTCCTCTTCCGTACTGCTTTGGATAATCAGTAACATTTTCATGGAAAAAGCAGTGACATTCTCATGGAAATGTTCATTCAGAAGCTGGAAAATGGATTCTGTGCGATGGGGACAAGCACCGTCTTGCATGAAAAAGTGACCCATAAGGCCAGAACCATAGAAGCCCTGAAGAAAGGAATGAAATTGTTTTCAAGCAAGTTTCGATACCTCAGTGTGGATACGGTCCCCTCAGTAAAAACAGGGCCAAAAATTCCAACTTTTGACAAGGCACACCACACACTCACACATTTTGGGTGAAGACTTGAAGTAACCGAAACATGCAGATTTTCTGATTCCCATATTCACCATTTGTGAATATGGGGATCTTGATGGATTTGTGAACAGGCAGAACTGCCTGTTCACAAATCCATCAAGCCGAAAGTGTGCCTCATCTGAAAACCAGATGAGACCAAGGTCAATTTCTTGGTTCTCATTTCTCCTGATCATTGCATTAGCAAAGTCCAATCTTGTTGCCATGTTTGCCTCTGTGAGCAGCTGTTGGGTCTGGATTTTATAGGGAAACAAATGAAGATGTTCCTTTAGAATTTGCCAAAGACTGCTGTGTTTGATCCCTAAGACACTCGAGACACTCTCCTAGTAGACTTTTTCAGGCTTCTTTCGAATATTTCCCGAACTTTTTCAATGTTTCTTTCGGTCATTGCTGCTGAAGATCTGCCACTTTTAGAGTGATTGTGTAACACTGACCCAATCTTGTGAAATTTTTTGACAAGGTTTGATATTGTGTGCCTGTTTGGTCCAACTTCGACACCAAACTTTACCTGAAATGCTTTTCTAACCTTTTTGAGGGGCTTTCTGATGATCGAATATACTCTTCAATGATGAATACCCACCGCGTAGAAATGTAGGCTGACATTAAGAATTATAAACACGTTAACACAAGAATATTTTAATGTTTGCCAAATATTTCACTCTGAAACTAACAGACTATCCTCAGTGGCTTGATAGGAACGGCACGGGATAGAGACAAGCCACAACATTCTATGGTCCAAGACTCGCCTTCTACGCAGATGTCGATATAAATTCGAACGCCTATTCAAAGAGAGTGCTGAGGCCTTACTTCAACGTCCTAATTTGAATCGAAATGATTGTATATCCTTGTTTAAAATATTATTATTATTATTGTTACCCCAAGACCTCATGGAGTCAGACTCATCTGGGAGGTCCTTTTATCACACACACACACACACACACACACATCTCATCATACTGTGTCTTAAACACACTCAAACTCCTTGCAGACACTACACTCTCAGGCAAGGCATTCCAATCATTCACAACTCTGCACAAAAAAAACCTGCCTCTCACTCCCCTACTCACACCCTCTTTATACAGTTTCCAAGGATGACCTCTGGTTCTCTCCTGATCTCCCACTATTCTCTGTAGAACTTCTCCACCATTGATCCTATAACAACCCCTTACCAACTTGTAGGTCTCTATCATATCTCCCCTCTTCCTCCTGTCCACCAGACTCTGCAAATTACATCTTTTCAATCTTTCCTCATACTCGACATTCCAGAGGTCAGAAACTACCTTAGTCAGTTACCTTTGGACCCTTTCCAACATCTCTTCATCCTTCTGAAAACCCAGTGACCAAATCTGGGAACAATAGTCCATGTGTGGCCTAATCAAAGCCTTATACAACGGAACAAGAATCTCCCTACTTCTACATGTCAGTGTCCTCCGCATCATTCCCAGAAGCCTTTGTGTTGTCTTCACAATTTTGGCGATGTGGCCCCTACATTTTAGATCCTTATCCACTATCACCCCCAGATATCTTATTTCTTCTACCTCCAACAACATATTCTCACCAAGCACAAATTCTGCATCCCATCTTTGTTTTCCAAATTTTGAAACCTTATATTTTGCAACATTGAACTCACATCCCCATTTCTATGCCCAGTCACTCAATTTATTCAAGTCTTCTTGCAAGGCCACAACATCTTCACTACTCTTTATGGTTTATCCCAACTTTGCATCATCTGCAAACAACTGAATATCTCCTTCCAAATCTTCTCCAATATCATTAATATACAAGTTAAACAGTAATGGCCCTAAAACAGATGGGAAAGTTTAATCTGGATAACACACTAAAAAAAGATTTTTTTTTTAAATTGAGAACTTTAATTCTTACATTAGTCTAATGTTATCTTTAATTGAATTTATAAATTAAGATTGTTATATGAAATTGTGAATTAATACCTATAATTTATTCATCACTCTGATGAAATTTACCTCTCTTTAATGCTTAGCAATGTAACACCATGCGGCTCGTTCTACTTTTGAATGATCAATTGTTCGTATTCCACCTTGTAAAAACTGTTCCTATCAAGCCACTGAGAATAGTCTGTTAGTTTCAGACTGAAATATTTGGCAAATATTCTTGTGTTAATATGTTTATATTTCTTAATTTAATGTTGCAAGTGTCTCTCAAGAATAGTAGGCTGACATTTTTCATACCCTGCAAAATGAAAAGAAAACACAAATGGCTTGATGGCTATAATGTGTCGGTAAAGTTTTTTTTTTCTAATTACACCAGCTAATTGCAGAGAAAATTGGATTTAAACTACCTATTTCACATTGGTACATTTTGGGCAACATTGTATAATAGAGAGGAGAAGGAATACACAGACACATTAAACATTGTGTGAATGCAACATACTGTTTAAGAAACTCTGATTTTGGAATGTCTATTCTGAAAAGTTACCATTCAAGATGTGTACAGATGTTTGAATTGTTTCATGTTTATTGGAATGAACAGTCACTTCTATATCTATCCAGTAAACTCTTCCTTTAAAATAATATGGCCCAACCACTACACGTATAATCTTCATGTGTCTGAGGAACGAAAATGGGACACTTGATTAACTAAAACAATTTCAGTTACTCCTCTCTGGACATTTAACAGTGTTTCCTCACTGTATAAAATTCAGTTGCCATATATGTGCACAGTACTGTGAATGTTGCATTTCCTTGAAAATTTAGTTTTTTCATCTAATTCTTTTGCTTCATGAATAACTAATTACTTAATATTTCATATATTTCCAGTTTAATTCTTTTCTAATCTTTCAACTGTCTTCCTCTACATATTGACCTGGAAAAAATAAAATAAAAAATATGTGCTCATTAAACAATTCCAGCATGATTTCTGTAGGATTCCCTGTGAGTCGGTTGCTAATAGTTTGCTCCTTTGTGGTATGAGAGGAATCTGCAGTGTCAATTCAATTGTCCTTTGCAAGTCATTGGTAATCATTGTTTCTCTCCATCAGCTGTTCTTCCATATTCTGAATTTTTTTCTGCTGATAATATAATAAATTTCTTCCTATTATTTCTTTTGAATTGTTTTACAAGATGCCTTCTTTCTTCTTCTTAACAAATGCAGTTAATTTTTATATAATATGTATATATGCTTGATTTAAGTTATTTGATAACCAGTATTTCTAAACTCTTTATATAGGATATTCCATAAGGAGGAGACAAATTTTAGTTAAGCCCACCCCAGGTTTAGAATGTCCATTTTTAGAAGAAGTTGATATTTGTGATGATGTTGAAATGTTTAAATGGGATTATAGTGATTGGAGTGAATGCCATCCTCTAAATGGAGATTGTGGTGAAGGACAAAAAAGAAGAGAAGTAATTTGTAGGAGAGTTGATGGGGTAAGTTGTTGTTAACAGATTCCTTAGATATATGATGAATTCCACGTAATTGTCATATTATCTTGTGAAGTTTTTGAATTGAATACAGCATTCTAAACTCTTCCTATCTTGATTTTTATTAGATACAAATAAAATAGCAATGATACAGTAAAACAGTTCTCTTTCAGTACTTCCCAGATTTTTATTTTTTTTTTAGATTGCTGATTACTGCCACAATTTGTAAGCTCTTTCATCTTCATAAGTACATGAAACTCAAAAAGTATTAACCATCAGACTACAAATAGACCAGCTTTATATAGAATTAGGGGATGAAGAGTATGATGCAAATAGTATGCTTCAAAAAATAAGCTTATTAATTGGAAGGCAAGTAATCATTATGCAGGACTTCAACTGTATAACATAGAAGGAGAAAAGAATACATGGGAGGAAGGAAATGGAATTTACTAAGAAATAATTACCTGAGATAGCATGTGTGGAAGATACCAGGAATCTGAGATTACTAGATATAGTAATTGAATCAGTTACTAGATCAGAGGATTTGCCTAGAATCAAGATGAACCACATTCTCACCAACTGGTGAGAGTGATCACATGGTCTTGACCTGGGAAGTGGTTAAACATGTGGAGTTTTCAGCTAAAAGGAAAGTAATGTGGAATTACATGGCTGGTGAGTATAACAAACTCAGGAGAAGCAGTTACTTGAAGCAGTTCCATGTCATGAGAAACTGCAAGAGTTAGATGTTGATAGTGCATAGGAGGTGGTAAACAAGTCTTCAAGGGAAGTAATAAGACTGCATACTGAAAGGCAGGTGGATAAATCGAGCAGAAGTTGAATGGGTGAATAGCATCATTAAGCAGATGCTATTAAAAAAATATTGTATAGAGAATTCAGAGAGAAAGGTGATCAACAGGGAACACAAGCAGTACAGAGCACAGGATAGAAGGGTGACCAGTATGGTAAGGAATGCAAAATCAAAGTATGAGAGGAAATTAGCAGTGCATGCCAAAGGTAATCCCAACAAAGATTTATTTTCAGTATGTAACAAGTAAATGAAAAAATAATTTTGACAAATGCCAGTGGCAGGGGGAGGTAACTGAAGCAAAACAGTTGAATTACTGAGTGATCACTTTGCAAGAGTGTATCATCCAGGTTGGAGATATTGCAGTAGCAAGAGAGGCAAAGGCTTATGTGAAAATAGATAGGTGAATTTGGAGGTGCATAAGATATTACACAACCTCGATGTGAATAAGCTATAAGGTTAGATTATATACCAGTGGTTATCATGAGAAGGTGCTAGGGAATTGCAGTGCCTTTAATCACAATGTTTACCGTATGTCTCAGCTCTAGATTGGTCCTAAGGGATGGAAGGAGGGGAAAATAATTCCAGTACACAAAGAAGACTCCAAGAATGAGGTAGTAAATTATTGACCAGTCAAAATCTTAGGAGCAGTGGTCAAGATATTTGAAAAGTTAAGGGAATGGGTAGATAGGAATGGGATACTATTGGGGTCAACATGGCTTTATGAAGGATAAGTAATATCTCAATAATTTATCTTTTATAAAAGGGGAGAACTGAATGTGGTTGATGAAGAAAGAGGGTGGTTGATGAAGAGATACCACACAATAGTTTATTCATGAGTAGTCCAGTAGAATGCCTGTGACTAGTGGCATGTTGCAAGGCTCTGTACTTGGGCCACTATGGACAAATGAGAATGGTTGTCAGTTTAATGTGGCAAGTGTAAAGTTATTCAGGTGAAAAGATTACCAGCTGTGTACCATATTGAGGGAACTATACTCCAGGAAATTGATGAAGCCAGGGATTTGGAGTGGTGGTGGATAAAGAGTTGAAGGTTACAGGGCATATTACAAAAGTGGAAAAAACAGCTGGTCAAAGTATTTGGTTTCTAAAGAATACTCTGAGCAGAGATAAGTAGGTTATTATACCTCTTTTTATGGCCTTGATAAAAACACTTATCTTGACTATTGTGCCCATGTCTGGTCATCGGGGTTTTTTGGGATAAGAAGTGGAGAGGATCCAGAGGGCAAGTGACGAAGATGGTGGCAATTCTCTGGAATGTACCTTATAAGGATAGATTAATGATTTGTAGGTTATAGAAATTGGTTGCTAGGTGGAAAAGGGCTTGATCAAACCCTTCATGACATACAAATTATAGGATTGATACAGAGGAAATTTTTCAGAACAGGTCTTGTGGTGGGAATCCTTGGAAATTGAGAAAGTATGGTTAGCATGGGTGTGGCTATTAAATTTTTTGCTTGTAGAGTGGTGAATGAGTGGAGTAGGTTGTCAGTCTTCTGTGGGTGACATGACTATAAATGAGTTCAAAGTGAAATTATGATAGATATTGCTGGAATATTAGATAGTGTTTTGCATAATGTTCAGGTCTTCCCACAATGAGTCTACAGAGTCCATGGAGTTGCATGTGTAATAATAATAAAATGACATTCAGTAAGAGGCAATTAATCATCCTTTTCTGATGAAACCGTTCACTAAATGATACAATACATCTCTGTCATATCATCCCTCTTTAAACTGTCTACTGGGCTCTGCAGATGTCATCTATCAGTTTCTTCTGATATCCTGATGTCTCATTTAGTACCCTGCTATCTTAGTTATTATTTTCTGGACTTTCCCAGATCTCTTAATTACCTCAGATGTGCATATTTGTAATAAATAACCCTTCATTTATGTACATGCTCTAGCACTTTAAAATCAACTTTTAAAGAAAATAAATGGAAAAAAGTGTTGAATGGCAGTAGGGCACTTATTTGTTTATCTGTATTAGTGCCCTACTATTAGTTCTCTATTAGTAAGACGCTAATAGAGATAGACACATAAATTTAATAGAATAAGGAAAAGAGATTTTATCAGAATAGATTATAAGGCAATTTTGATTTGGATACGCTCACATGGGATATCAGAGTGAACATATGCACAGTGAGTCAGAATAAATTAGAAATAAATTTGGTATGATATGAAGGAATTGCTGAGTGAGTTGAAAAAGAAGAGCAAAAGACTTGGGATTCTAAGTCAGTTTGCATATAAAGATGTGCAAATGGTACGTGCGAAGTGTAATTTGAATGAAGACTTGATGAATCGTAACGTATTGGTAACTGAAAGTGTTAGTTTTGTCTCATTTTTTTCCACTTGCTGTTTTGTGCATTTTTGTGTTTGTGTAGTTTTAGTATTGTTTCCCTGATGATGTCTCAGCATTTAATTAAAAAAAAGAGACAGTGTAAAAGAGCAGCGAAAGAATGGTAAAAAAATGTGATGAAAAAGCAAAGGAGCGATCTAGTGAACTGAACAATTCTGGTGAAGTGATACAAATGCAGTGGAAGTGAAAAACAGTTTGGAATGAAAGGTAAGGTGGTGAGCATCACTGATGGCAAATGTATGACTGTATGGCTGGCAGTACACTTGAGAGAGCGAATGAAAGTAAAAATATGATGCAAGATTTTAAAGCTGAGTTGGTTAAGATGAGGTAAGAGATGAAATGGATGCAGAGTGAAATTAAGAGAATTTGAGATATGTATGAAAGAGTGAAAATGAATGATATTGATTTGAAAGAGGTAATGAAAGACCCATGAGCGTTTTATGGGGATTATTCAATTAATAGAGGTATAGTGAATGAAAAGATGCACAAGGTTTGTTTTCCAGGAGGTAAAATGAATAAATAGAGTGATTGAGGTGTTGGATATGAGGAGTAAGTGAGCAAAAGAGTTGGTAATGGTAATTGGAACAAATTACTTGACTGGGAACAAGAAACACATAAGATTGGATATCAGGAGGTTGTTGAGAAAGATAAAAGATAATAGTGTGATAGGAAAGGCAGTCAGTGTGTTGCCCAGTTATGACAGGGATTCCAAGGACGCATTGCTGGAGCATACTCTACTTTGCCTCACTAAATACATCTTATCCTCTCCACTACTGCTTAATTCTCTTACTATGACACTACTACTATCATCAAGTTACTTATATCTAATATGTTAGCGGAAATGTGTGAGAAAAAAGGAGTGCAGTTTTGTTAATATGTTGGATGAGTTTGAAGGACGAATTGAAATTTATGCATAAGAGTGGTGGACTGCATTTGAATGATTTTAGTGTGGTCATTAGGGGTAACTGCTGCTGGGAGGTAGAGAAATGACTGCAGAGAATGAATCTGATTGAGTAAGAAGCAATGTAAAAGAGCAGGAGAGTAAGAAAGGAGAGATAGAAGTGGTGATTATGAATGAAGACATGAGTTGCATGAAGAGGAAAACCTGGATCAAGGTGGATTAATACAGTAAGAAGTGTCTTAGAAGACTGAAATATAAGATCTGATAATACTGGAATCCTGACAGATAGCAGATTTATTTGGAAGCAAATTGTTGATAGGAAATTAGTAATGATGTAACCTCTTCATGCAGTACTATCATAATATCCTCACATGGTATATGTCAGGAATTTATGATGATCATAAATAGCAGTGGTCTGAGTATAGAGCCCTGTGCCACGCTACTGGTCATGGACTTCTCCTGACTCTACTCCTTCATAAGCTATTCTCTGATGTCTATCGACCGATTTATGTAACAGTTCCATGCAGTATTCATGGAACTGTTACATAAGTCAAATTTCTTTCTGCGAACTTCACAAAGTCTAGCAGTACGATTGTGTATCCATTCCCTTTATCCAACTGAGCTGTCATTTTATTAGAAAAATTTATCAGTATCCCATTCCTATGCCCCCATTCCTGAATTTTGCCCTAAAACAACAACTATTCCCATTATCTATTAACTAATTTCAAATTTAATTTGCCATCATTAAAAATTGTGCCTGAATGAAGCACAAAGCAACTTCACAATAGTCAACTTGTGTATAGAGGCTGTTGACCTCATATTAATTGCCTAAGTATCCCATAATGCAAAAACATTATGGAAAGGGAGACTACCTAGACTGGTTTTGACCTTTATTGAGGTCTCATCAGTTGGAGCCAGACTTCTAGACTCAAGAAGATACCAAGGCATATCAATGCAGGAGTCATATATTTTCCATGTACAAGTGTATAAAAGGTGCACACACACCTTATTATTAAATACTCTGAATGAAAGATGGGTGTAGAACATTTTTCTGCTTTATTACAAGGTTACCTTTTTTATTACTCGCATACAGAAAATATATGACTTCTGTATTGAGTTAGCCTTGGTATATTCTTTGGTCTGTCTTCCCCAGGTGAGACCTCCGTAAAGGTTGAAAGCAGTGGTGGGTAATGATCCTTTCCATGATGTTTTTGCATTATGGGATACTAAGGCAATTGACATGAAGTCAACAGCCTCTATGTATAAGTAAATTAGTTGTAATGCTACTTCAGGCTCTTGTTTAAATTGGTTATAGGATTTCTCTCGTAGAGTGGTGCATGATTGGAATGGATTGCCATTGGATGTTGTGTGTGTGCAAGTAGCGCGAATGAATTCAAGAACAGGTATGGCAGCTGGTGTGAATAGTATGGTCTCCCTCGATGAGCTGACTCCCTGGAGGTCTCTCTTAATAATAATAATAATAATATTTCTTAAGTATAATATGAAAGTTTTTGTATGAAACTTTATATATAATATAATATGAAACCAGTTTGTAATATGGCATAGTGATGATTATTAGACAGGTATTTACAAGAATAAAGAATATTATTCTTTATACTATATATAAAGAAGAATACTGATTATTGCAAATATTTCAGCCAGAAACTAATGGGCTATCATCAGTATATCAACATAATCACAAGGTGAAGCTAGAACAAAAATTGTTAATCCTATTTACAGAACTGAGCTACATGCTGCAGCACCACCATATTGGTGGTCACAAGATAAAATGAGATTGCAATTATGGTTAAAATTGAAATAGTTAAGTTTGAATTGCAATAAAATAACAAAAATTAAATAAACAAAATGAATGATGCAGCATTATTTATTGAAAAGTGGGAGGGAGGGAGGGAAGCATGCTATTGTTTGTCATTTATGAGAATAAGATTCTCCCAAATCTTGTGAATGGATAGACGGTCATTCTGATTTAAGTTTGGGTAGAGTAGAAGCAATTAAGCACTGTTTAAATAACTGCACCTAAATTACCATCAGTGTAAAAGGTATTAGACCAGAGGAAATTGTGGTTGGTGTCCATTTCATGCTGTGCAAGGCCAGATTTTTAAGGCTTATTGTTATTGATACAGCATGGAGCAGACAAGATTTGGTGTTCTCATAGTTGTTTTTTGATTGAAGATCCAATTTGTCCAAAGTACGAGCAGAGACAATCACATTTACCCTGGTAAACACAAGAAAGGGGGGTTGGAGGAAGGAATGTTATTCTTTGTTAATGGTAACCAGGAGGTCATTCTGTTGATATGTAAGAATGTAGGGACTAAACTCTATCTTTTCAGGATCTTTGCTGCATTTGCCTTGTAGATGTCCATGATGTACGAGATAGGGACACACCATACAGGTTTGTTGTTGGGGATAGGCCTCGTAAGTATTCCAGGATGAAGTGATTGAGTGAAGCCATTCTGTAGTATAATGTATTGGATGGTGCACAGTTCTTTTTGGGGCTCTTTCACACTGTCTTTTTGACTATTCTTCATTCATTCTTCTACCATTCCAATCATTTTTTAATCAATTTTTTTTATCTTCCTCTATTTTACTACACTCTGCCATGTCATTCACAGCATTTGCACTACATTCAGTACTTCCACCTTTCATTAGATTTGTATCACTTATTTAATTCATGCCACCATCAGTTGTTTCTATCAGTAGATCACTCATTCGCTTTTCATAATAAATTTAGTTTAATCCTTTATCCAAGTGTGAGCAAACAAAGTTTGTGCCTGTAAATATCTTCAGGAAAATATCTATGGAAAATATCTTCAGGACTGAGGTAAGGTAGTACAACACCGGGCAACTCACAGCAAAGGTGGATCAAGTTCTCAACTCCTTGTCTCAGTATCTCCCATATTGCACAGCACATCTCCTTGTGGACATGTATACTGCTATGCATTAAGGGAAGGGCCACTACCCATACCGGTTTCGACCTTTATTGAGGTCTCGTCAGTGGGAGCCAGGCCCAGAGTGGAGATACTAAGGCAGAAGCAATAGGAGAGGTCATCCTTACCTATAGGAGTTGCCAAAAGGTGTGCCACCTTATTATTAAATTACTCTGGATTTAGAGAAAGATGTTTGAAAGTTTATTTTTCACTTGGTTAGACTATAATAAATTTAGTTTAATCCTTTATCCAAGTGTGAGCAAACAAAGTTTGCACCTGAAAATATCTTCAGGACTGAGGTAAGGTAGTACAACACCGGGAAACTCACAGCAAAGGTGGATCAAGTTCTCAACTCTTTGTCTCAGTATCTCCCATAATGCACAGCACATCTCCTTGCAGACATGTATACTGCTATGCATTAAGGGAAGGGCCCACTACCCATACCGGTTTCGACCTTTATTGAGGTCTCGTTGAGACCTCAATTGAGATCTCATTCAAACATTGAGAGCTTGATCCACCTTTGCTGAGAGTTTCCCGGTGTTGTACTACCTTACCTCAGTCCTGAAGATATTTTCAGGCACAAACTTTGTTTGCTCACACTTGGATAAAGGATTAAACTAAATTTATTATAGTCTAACCAAGTGAAAAATAAACTTTCAAACCCTTTTCATAACTTTCTACTACTCATTCGTTGCTCTTTTGCAGTATCTCTTTTTTACTGTCAGATGAGCACTCATTTTTCTCATTGCATTCTTGCTACTATCACCTTTAGTCACTGATATGTTACTGCCCATCAACTCTGCATTCAAATTGCACTTCACACGTTTACACGAACACTCTCCTTCCATCTACCTTAATAATTCTTCAAATAATTTATCAACAAATACATATAGCACACCTCACATTTCATGAAACAACTAATTTTGTCTATACAAAGCAGAAAAGATCAGTAGAACTTTAAGGCTCCTTAAGGATATCGACGGAAGAAAGTTAAAATATTCTGGACACATTGAAATTATGGAAGGAAGACTTCTCAGAACAGTAATAGAAGGTAAAGTTCCTAGAAAAAGAGGAAGGGGTTGACTATCAATGAGATGGATGGATGGTGTGTGAAGTGACTGATCTTCAGAGAGTTGAGGCCTCCAGAAAAGCATACAACAGGACTAACATGGTGAAGACTGGTGTGGCACATCGAAGTGACCATTCAACATCTATGGATGCCCAATGAACAGATGATAATAGACAAAGCTGCTACCATCTTGCTTTCAATGCTGATTAGTATACCTTGCTCTAAATTTAATGATTTTATAAACATACTTAAACAAGCCCACATACACTACAAACACTGCCAGCACACAACTATTATCACAACACTTACATATAAACACACAAATATCCACAATTAATTACTCAGAAAAATTTATCTGAATGAGAAGCCTTCTTTCATAAGCCTGCCAGTGAACTACCACCTGTAGTGATTAATAATGGTGATTAGATGATCTCTTTTGGTATATTTCAATTTGAATATAATTTGGGACTTTCTTGTTTGTACTTTGTTGCCATTTTATGTAGGGCACCTTCACTATTACAGAATGTTTTAGGATTACTTCAGAAGATAAATTTGCCTTGACTATATCAACTAGGGTTCTAATTTTTTCTCGATTTTTGGGAAAGGTGGTTAGGGGAAAGTGAGCTCTGTTGATTTTGTGGTGAATCTCAAATGTGAAGTTGCAAGGATATTAAGAAATGAGGATATTGAGATAAATGAGAAATGAGTGCTATAAATTAAAAATGCAGAAACTCTATTCTTGGTCGAATCCTTTATCCAAGTTTAAGCAAACAAAGTGTGCACCTGAACTATTTTCAGGACTGGGCAACTCATATTTAGTGGCTAATGACTTCACATCACTTGTCATAGTATCCCATAATGCAAAGCACATATCCTTATTGGCATATGTAATGCTATGCATTATGATTAATTCCCAGGCTGGTTTCGACCTTTATTATTATTATTATTATTATTCAGGCCTCCATGGAATCAAAAGACTCATCGTGGGAGGTCCTTCCTAAGAAACACAAAGCCTATCAAGACTCATCGAGGGGAGGTCCCCCCCCTAAGAAACACAAAGTCTATCATACCACTCCTTAAACTCATTGACTGTTCTCGCTCTCACCACTCCATCAGGCAATGCATTCCATGGTTCAACCACCCTCCATGCAAAGAAACCACTCTTCACCCTCTTCCTCACAGTTTCCTTTTGTAACTTCCAGGGATGGCATCTTGTCATTACTCCTTCCCGCTGTTCAACTAAGTGAAAGAACTCCCTAGCGTCAACCCTGTAACCACCTCTCAACAGTTTAAAAGTCTCAATCATATCAACTCTCCTTCTTTCCACCAAACTCTGCAGTCCACATTCCCTCAGCTGATCCTCATAACTATCATTGTACAGTCCTGAAACCATCTTTGTTATCTGCCTTTGTACCCTTTCCACAGTTAATTTATCCCCTTCAAATCCTGGGGACCAAATTCGAGAACAATAGTCCAAGTGTGGTCTTATACAATGGAATGATAACTGTTTCATCTCTGCAGGTCAGCATCCATTATTGACCTTTATTGAGGTTCTCATCATTGGGAGCCAGACCCAGAGGTGATACAAAGGTTGAAGTAATGCAGAAGTAATATTTTCATATACGAGTAGAAAGGTGCTGCACC
This sequence comes from Typopeltis vanoorti, assembly GCF_054136105.1. Taxonomy (NCBI): domain Eukaryota; kingdom Metazoa; phylum Arthropoda; class Arachnida; order Uropygi; family Thelyphonidae; genus Typopeltis; species Typopeltis vanoorti. The sequence goes on from NC_143571.1 coordinate 9,487,032, forward strand.
TTATTATTAAAATACTCTAGAGATAGTTGTTGGAAGTTTTTCCACTTGGTTATACTATAAATTAAAGATGCCAAGAAATTATATTCTTGGTTTAATCCTTTATCCAAGTGTAAGCAAACCAAGTTTGTGCCTGAACTATTTTCAGGACTGGACAACTCATATATAGAAGCTAATGACTTCCCATCACTTGCTTTAGTATCCCAAATGTCCATAAAGATGTGTGCTTTGCATTATGGGATACTAAGGCAAGTGATGTGAAGTCATTAGTTTCTATATATGAGTTGCCTAGTCCTTATAATAGTTCAGGTGCAAATTTTATTTTCTTACAGTTGGATAAAGGATTAAACCAAGAATATAATTTCTTAGCATCTTTAATTTATAGTACACCCTCTGTCCAAAAAGAAACCGAACTTTTCGAAAATAGAAGAAACTAGTGGCTCCACCTGTTGTATCTTTTTGTTATCGAAAGCGGTAACCATCATTAATGTTGTGTCAACTGTTTATGACATTTGTTTCATTAGAAGCCGAGTTATAGTGCCAAGAGTGACAGTCTGTTTTGACGAACAGTCGGAAAATGAGTTTTTCAAACAGAGAGCTGCGATTGACTTTTGTGTTAAACTTGGTAAAAGTTTTGCCGAAATGCATCAAATGCTTCAAAAAGCATACGGTGATGAATGCTTATCCCGTACTCAAGTTTACGAGTGGTTTAAGTGATTTCAAAGGGGCCGTGAGACACTTGAGGATGACGAAAAGCCGGTCCGTTCAAAAACTGGACTGAGCTAAGTTAACATCCATAAAGTGCATGATTTCATCAAAGAAAACCCGAAATCATCCATGAGATTGATTGGAGATGAATTGGGGATTCCAAAATCAACTGTGCACAACATTTTGACCGAGAGTTTGGCTTCGTAAATTGAATTTGCGATTTCCCCACAAGTTGACCAATGACCAAAAAATGTATCGAATTGAATACTGCAAGGACCTCATGAAAACCCCTCATAAGGAGTCAAACTTCCTTGAAACGATCGTTACTGGTGAAAACGTGGTGTTTTGAGTATGAGCCCAAAACAAGCTCCAGAGTGCTGAGTGGAGACCACCAGAAGAGTGGGCATATGAAAAAAGTCGCTTGGAGAAGTCAAAAGTAAAGACAATGCTGATTTGTTTCTATGATTCAAAGGGATTATCCACAAAGAATTAGTTCCGCCTGGCCAAATGGTCAATGGTGAGTTTTATCCCGAAGTTTTGAAGTGATTGATAGCAAGAATTCGTCGCATACGACATGAATATCATGATGCAGGCAGCTGATCACTTTTGCACGATAATACACCATCTCATCGTTCGAACATTGCGAGACAGTTTTTGAGCAATAAGCAAGTTTAGTTTGCTAGATCATTCACCGTATTCACCTGATTTAGCACCCTTGACTTCTTTCTCTTACCCCGACTTCATTTGCCGATGAAAGGAAAGCGATATGACGCTATTGAAACCTTTCAAGTGGCACTAACCATGCCCATCAACAGTATCCCAAAAAACCGATATAAAAAACTCCTTTAACTAATTAATTGACCATGCCAAATGCTGTGTAGAAGCTGAGTATAGTATTTCAATCAATATAGAGTATATTGATTGAAATAAATGATTTGAATAATTATACAATAATTGGCCTGTGTTTTATTTTCTATCAAAGATTCGGTTTCTTTTTGGACAGAGGGTGTATAACCAAGTGGGAAAACTTCCAACAATAAATGTGTTGAGTAAGTGAACCATGAGGCAATACCACAAAGAAAGAGAGAGAGAGAGATTCAACATATCATTGGTTTCTTTTTTTGGACAGAGGGTGTATAACCAAGTAGGAAAACTTCCAACAATGAATGTGTTAAGTGAACCATGAGACCATACTGCAAAGAGAGAGAGAGAGATTCAACATATCATTGAGTACCTACATAGTTGGTGACTCACCAGTTAGCTATGTAGTCACATTTATAGCCAATTTAATTCAGATGTAATCAGTGGTGAGCTATGGAAATTTTAACAAAGGGCTCGCATCGTCGAGCAAAAAAAAAAGGGGGGGGACTAACTTAGCTCTTATAATACTTATATTGCAACTTTGTAGAGCTTCTGAGAGATATGATAATTCCTGTAGGATATCAATCATTAATGCTAGATCTTTTAAAAATTCCAAATTGAGTAATCGGTTTAAAAAGCCCTTATATTTATCGTTCAATCCGCAGTGGTATTTTCTAGTTCTACAAGATTATTAAACAAGAAGAACAAGGGACTCGCAAATTTGATAAAAATTTAACAAAGAGCTCATGCGAGCCCCTTATAGCTCACCACTGGATGTAATGTAGCTTGTAATCATCATATTCTCTACAGTCTAAGTCAGGGGTCTTCAATCTTTCAGACAGTGCGGGCCACATTAAAATTTTCAATGAAGCCCACTGGCCACTAAGCTATACTGTGGTATTTAGAATTGTAAGATGCTTTCCAGATTCACAAGGAACGCTGTGCATTTGATAGTTTACATAACATCCTATAAAAATAAACAAACTCAGCTTTAAGAGTTTAGGTAGGAGTCGAGTTCGTGATAAGTAAATACAATCAATACTTGAAAAAAGATAATTTAATGAAGAAAACATTCATTTTTACAATGTCGATGGGCTACTTGGCAATGTTTTTCCTTGACCAGCTTGTCGATGTTGGCATCAGTGTTGGAAGTCGCTATGCGCAGAGTATTCTCGAGATGTTGGTCAGTAATTTGAGGTTCTTGCCTTGGACCTCACATGCTTCATTCTGGAGAAGAACTGCTCACATAAGTATGTGCTTCCTAACAAAGTGCACATCTTCAAAGCATGCCGGCGAAGATTAGGGAATGCCTCTCTGAAATGTAGTCTTTGTAAAATGTATAATAGTTTTTACAAAATTTTAATAAATTTGTAAAAATGAATAATTTTTCTCTCAAAGAAGAGTTGTTTTGGAGTTCAAGCAGTTCCGTTTGTATTGAGCCTGGCATTTCGGCAGCATTGGAACTGAATAGCATTGAAAATAAATCTAAAGAAGACCGTTGGTTACGAAAATCACTATATCTCTCTTTGAACTCACTTTGCAACACTGCTAATTTTGTAGCATATTCACATATTCACAGTTGGACTCAGCGAGAAGCTGAAAATGGATTAAGTCTTTTTTTGCGAGTTGTGCCTCCCAAAGTTTGAGCTTCACCACAAAAGCTTTGATGCGATCAAATAGTGTGTGCACCAGTTGATCTTCGTATTGTAGCCACGTATTTAGGTCATTGATATGCAATGAGATATCGATCACAAAGGCAAAGTCTGTCATCCACTTCGGATCTTTGAATTCCGTAATCAGCTTCCCCTTGGTTTGCATGAAATGCTGTATTTTGCTCCTTAAGTCAAAGACTTTTATGAACCTTCCCTCTGCTCAACCAACGCACATCACTATAATAAACCACATCGCCGTGATCCGCTTCACACTCTTGGGTCAAAAACTTTTGGAATTGATGATGCTTCAATCCTTTTACCTTAATAATGTTGACAACAGTCAATAACTTTCATGACATTCTCAAATTCAGTGGTGGATTAAACAGTGGTAATGGATGAAATCTTTTCCTTCTAGTTCTGGTTCTTTCCATAGCAGTGCAACAAACCCTTCGTTCTTTTCCACCATAGCAGAGGCACCATCAGTTACCACACCCTCGAGGTTTGTTAAGCTGAGATCGAAACACTGGAGTGTTTTCTTGGCGGCTTCAAGAATATCAGTGCCTTTCATCGTTCCCTTCATAGGTATGAGCACTAGCAGTTCTTCAGTCACATTGAATTGTTGATCAATGCCATTGAAAAAGATAGCCAGTTGTGCTGTATCCTTCACATCTGTGCTCTCATCTAAAGCAAGTGATATAACGTAAATTCAGACAACCGTTTTTTTTTAAAGTTCCTTCAATGTCATTGGCAAATTCTTTGACACATCGTGCTACAGTTACCCCAGACAAACTCGGTTTTTTAAACAGTTCCTTATTATTGAGGCACAAAATATTCCCAACAACAATGAGATACTCTTTCACAAACTCACTGTCCAAGAACGCTTTTGATTTTTTAGCGATTATGTAACTTACTTTGACGCACGTTTTGCTCTCTTCCCTCTGCCTTTTAAACGTACCCTGCTGGCATTTTAAATCAATTTGGAGACGGTTCACTTTGTCCACACGAAGCCGCCCTTGAAGGTGATCGAAATTGGATGCATGCTTTGTCTCATAGTGTCGTTTTATATTGTATTCTTTTGATTCTGACACTGACTCACGACAATTTAAACACACTGTCTTATCGTCGATCGTCACAAAAAAGTACAAATTGGTCATTAAACACCCGACAAGAATTACTTGATTTATGCCTTTTACTCGTAGACACCATAGTAATGGAAGGCGTACCTAAAAAATGATCCAAAATGGCCGTGTAACAGTTATTATCCACTGAATATGTCTCGCACTAATGAAAAAGTCTGGCAATATAAAACCAGAATAGACTATGACTGACACGACGAACCTGCGTGCACTTATACACGAATATCGCATATTCATGACTGATTGACTTTCTGTGGATGCGATCCTCTTGTATTTATATGAAAATAATGAAGTATCAAGAACCTTTGAGATGTATCTAAAGGCACTAGACAGTACACTCGAACGAACTACTGCTTAAGCTGTCTACCTGCGACTTTCGTACTTTAATACCGCTTGGTGCTGGTAGATGGCTGAAGAAGCATGTCTATTTGATATTTATTTTTATAGGATTTTATGTAAAGTATCAAATTCACAGCGTTCCTTGTGAATCTGGAAAGCATCTTACAATTCTAAATACCGCAGTATAGCTTAGTAGCTTGCGGGTTTCATCGAAATTATTTTTTATTTAATCACATTTTAATGTTAAGTAGTTATTTTTTTATAATGACTGGCACGCCAGGCAAATAGCTCCGCAGGGCACGGGTGACCTGCAGGACATGCGTTGTGAAGACCCCTGGTCTGATATTAAGGTGTGCTTTCGTATTTCGTTAACATTTTTACTTTTAAATAATTTCAGTATAACTGACATGACTAAAATGTAGTTGCTTTTGATGAAAAATTCTTATTCTAGTACATGTATGATTTAGTTTTTTTTTTTTTTTTTTAATAGACCCCAGAAGATTCATCAATGTGTGCTATGGAGATGTTTTCACCAGAAGATACAACCTCTTGTTATGTGCCATGTTCTGGTGATTGTGTTCTTTCAGATTGGTCTGAATGGTCTCCATGTACTGTTCAGTGTACTGATAGACATGGAAGTGGTGAACAGTTTAGAAATCAAACTATACTAGCCCCATCTGGACCTGGTAATATTTCATTTTTTTATTAACATTATTATCTTGATGATTAAAATCAATTGATAGGCAACCCACCTTACTCTAACATACACATAATGTTACGAAAACTCATTCACTTCCTAGTCGCTACTCAGTACTTTGTGACAATGTATTCTGTTTACCAATCATTCAAGGGAAGAGAGGAGAAAACACTATTAATCCTATAATATATAGACACGTTTACACAAGAATATTATATTTTAATTTGCCAAATATTTCAGTCTGAAAATAACAGACTGTCTTCAGTGGCTACATAGAAACAGTTTTTTAACAAGGTGGAATACCAACAATTGATCATTCAAAAGTAGAACGAGCCGCGTGATGTTATATCACTAAGTATTTAAGAGAGGAAAACATTTTTTATCAGAGTAATGATTAAATTAAAGATATTAATTCACAAATTCATATAATAAGCTTAATTTATAAATAACATTAGACTAATGTAAGAATTAAAGTCTAAATTTAAAAAAAATATATTATATCTACTCTATAATATAAAATGATAAGCTTTTTTTTTAACGTTTTTTGTCAAGTTATTTGAAACGTTTTGAAACTCGGGCTACCCTGAATGTTGAGTTTTCAAAATTCGAGTCATCAGAATTCAAGTAGAACCGGCCTACGAGTCTGGAACTCGGGGTTGGGTGCCGGGGGAACGGTATCCCCGTTTTGAGTAATCAAAATTTGAGTCATCAGAAGGAGAACCGGCCTACCAGTCCAGAACTCGAGGGGGGTTGGGCGACGTAGGCGTCGGAGGGGGGGGGCAGAGCCCCCTAGTATATATTAATGTGTTATCCTGATTAAACTTTCCCATATTTTTGATAAAGATATACAGTCATTTTGATTCAAGTTAGGGTGTTGAAGTAAGGCCTCGGCACTTTCTTTAAATAAGCATTCAAATTTATAGCGACATCTGTGTAGGAGTCGAGTCTTGGACCAGAGGATGTTGTGGCTTGTCTCTATTCCATGCTGAGCCAATCCAGACTTAACAGATTTGTTTGCTGAATGTATGATTGATGTTCCTGATTTTTTTTTCTATAGAGCCTCCTGTTTGTCCAAAGTAGGACAGATTGCAGTTACAAGGAATTTGATACACACCAGGCAGAGACTTTGGCTTGGCTTTAAGTAGCATAGAAGCAACTTCTAGGCAGAGGGAATTAGCCTTTTCACTAAGGTTCCGTTCAATGTTAACCAGGAAATCTAGATACGTAATCTTTTTAGGGACTATAGCGAATCATGTCCTTTTGAGAGGTTGAGTATTTCACTACTAGTTAACGGGCGACCATATACGTTGACGATCCAATTATCTGGAACTTGGAAAGGCTTGATTTGTTTAGAAATAAGAACATTATATTTGTGGTTTAGATGTTGATTCTGTGTTTTATACGAACATTGTATAGAGCGTTTAGCCACATTAAGAACTAAGTCAGAAAGATGTGGGTCTAAGTTTGTGGAGATAAAGGTCTGGAGATCAGAAACTTGATGAATGTTAGTAGCAAGATCATGTTTAGCTGCTCTGAGTTGGTTATGGATTAAAGCTAAACTGCTGTTCCTGTAGATATTATGAGCTCCAAGAGATTTGATGGTTTCTTTAATCTTAGCGAAATTAGGAATAATCATGTTGTCTTTTGACTCTTTTGAATCTGACTTTTGAAGTTGATCACAACCTCAAAAGTCAGATGGGGATCCTGATCATGACCTTATGTAACAATGGTAATCTCTATTTGACAATGTTTTTATTTAATTTAATTTATTTATTTTCTTGTTATTACAGCATTCTGCTTTTGCCTTGAAAAACAAGCTTACAGTGTATCCTCTAAAAGTAATTTCCTTTCTTTGCTATTATATTATAATTTGGTATCACCATTTGAGTACAGAATTTCATGACCACACTCTAAACTGTAAAACTTTCACCTATCAACATTAAACTGTTATCCCATTTCATCTACTTGCATTGTCAGCCTGTTTAAATCATGAAGCAACACATCATCGTTCTTTATAATGCTTGTCAAGTTTACAACTTTGTCTACATAAGTCCTAAGTTTTTGCAACTTTTGATGTGTGAAATTGGCATAAAAATCTGCAGACTTTGTAGCAGAGAAGAGTTACAAGTCATGCATAATCATAGTTTCTATAAGAGTTGCACATTTTATTTACAACCTCTGTGACTTTACTGAAAATTTCCTTCATATCATTTTAGGCATTTGATATACTGCCTGTTATTCTAATCTCATTCATCAAACTACTCAAAATTTTTGTGGTTGACCTAATGAAAAACAAAAAAGCAAGATATGCTGCATGAAGATATATAAATGGAAAGGCAGTTGATAGACGTATCCCACAATCCTAATAGTTCCCTTCCTAAAGAGATTGAACAAGGCAGATTGCGCTGCCTTGTTCAGTCAACACTACTGCATTACATTCAGCCACAGTGAGAGTTCACTGTTAATACTCAATGTACAGTGAAGTTAGTGCACAGTATTACTTGCAGTATTGACTGCAGATTTTTGAGTGTTCTGTCCCTAATATTGTTTTTTCCAATAAATTTTGCTATTTTCATTGCACAAAGAATTTTGCATATTAAGAATAACAGCAACACTGCTGTTGATTTTTAGGAAGATTACTAAATTTAAATACAAATCTTCGTTATATTCCTATGATTTTTCCAACTATTTCTCATCATCATCAAATTCCTGACATGTACCCTTGAAGGGGTACATGTCAGGAATTGGTTTGAACACTGTCTTGTATACAGCTAATTTAGTGTTTTGACTAATTTCTTTTTATTCCATAATAGTACCACATGAAAAATTTACATCATTACTAACTTCCTATCTACAATTTCCTCCAGATCAATCTGTTACCTGTCAAGATTCCAACATTATTAGATCTTATGTTTCTATCTTCTAAGGCACCTTTTACTGTATCTATCCACCTATATCTTTTTATTATTATTATTATTATTCGTGACATCTCCAAGGAGTCTGACTCATCGCGGGAGGACACCCACTGTACAACTCTCCGTCTCCACCACTTAGTTTTCCTTTGGGTCTTTTTCCTGCCAACCTGGCGGAGAACACTTCTTTTGATAATCTTTCTTCACCCATTCTGTTTAAGTGACTGTAGCACCTGAGATTAGCTCTGCTAACACATTCCTGGATATTGACAATGTTCTTTCCTAATATCCTCATTTTTAATATGATATTGCCATTGATGCCATCTGTTCACACCCCTAATCTTTCTTAGGACTCTCATATCTCCAGTCTCTAGTCTTTGGTCAAGTGTTTTACTTCTGACCCAGCTCTCAGATCCATAAGTTAAAATTGGTTTAAACACTGTCTTGTATACAGCTAATTTAGTGTTTTGACTTTTCTTTTTATTCCATATTTTATTATTATTATATTTTATTATTTTTCTCTTATTCCAACTATTTGTCTTAAAGTGAAAATCTGATCCTGAAACCTCGGTTAGGCCTATATTCAGCGTTTTCTTCACCAAACTTCTCTTCCACAATTTTTCTTAGCCATTTCTCAAGTATACTTGCATAAATCTTACTAGGACCACTCAATAAGGAAATACCTCTCTGATTGTCACATTCAGTTTTGTTTCCCTGTTTTATAGATGGGTACCCTGAGAGCTCTATTCCAAAAATCTGGAATTCAATCCTTTGACTAAATCTTTTGAATTATGCAGTTCAGTCACTGTAAAACTTTTATGCCTCCATATGAGGATAGACCGAGGGTGTGTGTGGATTGCAGAAATTGGTTGGTAGAAGATAAAGAGGGGATATAATAGAAACGATTAAGTTGCTTAAAGGGTTTTATAGGATTGATACAGGGGAAATGTTTCAGCACTTGGCTAGAGGGACCAGAACAAAGAGTCATCCTTGAAAGTTGAATGAAGGTGAGGTTAGTAGAGGTGTGATGGCTAGATTTTTTTATATTTTTTTATTGAGGCCTTCATGGAGTCAAAAGACTCATCGTGGGCGGTCCCCCCTAAGAAACACAAAGTCTATCATGCCACTCCTTAAACTCATTGACCGTTCTCACTCTCACCACTCCATCAGGCAATGCATTCCATGGTTCAACCACCCTCCATGCAAAGAAACCACTCCTCACCCTCTTTCTCACCGTTTCCTTTCGTAACTTCCAGGGATGGCCACTTGTCATCACTCCTTCCCGCTGTTCAACCAAGCGAAAGAACTCCCCAGTGTCAACCCTGTAACCACCTCTCAACAGTTTAAAAGTCTCAATCATATCACCTCTTCTTCTTCTATCCACCAAACTCTGCCAATCCTTATAACTATCATTGTACAGTCTTTAAACCATCTTTGTTATCTACCTTTTTACCCTTTCCACAGTTAATTTATCCCCTTTAGATGCTGACCTGCAGAGATAATGTTTTATCTCTGCAGGTCAGCATCCTTCTCATTATTGCAGCAATCCTCTGTGTTACCTTCACCACCTTTGCAATATGTCCCCTAAATTTCAGGTTTCTATTAATCATTAACCCCAGATCTCTTGTCTCCCCTACTTCCTCCAGTATAACTCCTCCCATAGAGAATGCAGTGTCCCATCGATGCTTCCCAAACCTTAAGACCTTACATTTTGCTGCATTAAACTGAAATCCCCATTCATTTGCCCATCTATCTAGCTTATTCAAATCCTCTAGCAGGGCTGCTGCATCTGCACTATTACTAATAATCCTTCCCAGCTTTGCATCATCCGCAAACAACTGAATATCCCCTTGCAATCCACTGACAATGTCATTGATATAAAGGTTAAACAATATAGGTCCCAGTACTGAGCCCTGTGGGACCCCACTTGTAACCCTCTACTTCCTTGAAACTGCCGCACTATACACAACTCTCTGATACCTATCGGACAGCCAGTACTGAATCCAGTTGACCAATCTGACATCCAGACCCATGTGCTGCAACTTAAATATCAGCTTATCATGTGGCACCCTGTCAAATGCCTTCGCTAAGTCTAGGAAAATAGCAGTATATGCCTTTCCCTCATCTAATGCTCTTGTAACTTTATCAAAAAACGCTAGCATATTGCTAAAACAAGAGCACCCCTTCACAAATCCATGTTGACTCTCACAGATAACATTACCCTCATCTGCCCAATGCTGTATTCGGTCGTTCACTACTTTCTCCAAGATCTTACTAACTACTGATGACACACAAACTGGCCGATAATTAGACATTTCTTGTCTGCTACCGCCCTTATGCAATGGCACTATCTTACCTTCCTTCCATTCCATGGGCACCTTTCCCACAGCCAGACTTTCATTGAAATGCCAGGTCAATGGCACTGTCAGTTCCTTAGCACATTCTCTCAAAACTCGTGGTGAAATACCATCCAGTCCCACAGCTTTACTGACATCCAGATTACTCAGCATTTGAAATACATACTCTTTTTGTACCTCTAAACCTCGAACCTGCCCTATCCTTTTAGCATTAAAACTGACTCTTCCAGGATGAAATACACCAATAAAATGTTCATTGAACAATTCCACTATGTTCTCTGCATCAGTCATTCTATTCCCATTTTTATCCCACAATATCATTCTTCCATAGTCATTTCTCCTTCTACTGGCCACATAGCTAAAAAATTCCCTACTATTTTCTTATGATCTTAGGGCCAATCTCTTCTCATATTCCAGTTTTGCCTTGCTCACCATACTAGTCACTCTCCTGGCCTGTGTCTTATATTCGTCATGCATCTGCTCTTCACCTGTCTCCTTATATCACTTCCATAGCCTCTTTTTTCATATATAGTTCCTGTTTAATATTGTTTGTCATCCACTTTACACCAAATTGTGTCCTCTTCTTCACTTGTGGAATACAGCTTACTATTGCTGCTAACAAATATTCTTTCACAATTTACCAAGCACTAATGATATCCCGGCCTTCAATTCCTCCATCCATGAAACTTCCCCAAGTTGATGTCTAAGACTATTGTAATCACCTGCAATATAATTTGACATACGTTCCCATCTCTTTGATACTCCTGCATGTCTATTCATCTTCCAAGTCAAATTCACATGGCCACTCTCTCCAACTGGTGGAAGAGATGTCATCTCGGTTATTATCAACTCTTCTGATGCTATAACCAAATCCAAAACTCTTGAACCTCTTGTTCCCTCTATTACATGTTGCCTAAGACAGTTGTCCCTCAAGAATTCTAGAAGTTCCATTCCTTTATTGCTACATGCATCTTCCTCTTCCCAATTTCTACTATTGTAGTTAAAATCTCCCATAACAATCATTCTTCTTGCACTTGCCAAACTCAACTGTCTAAACATTTCCTGGTCCCTACCTTCTGTGTCCTGGGTCTGTAGCAACACCCCACTAAATATCCCATCTTGTCCACCTCTACCTCACACCATATGCTTTCAAAATCATTAGTGTCACTGCCTTCCAAAATCTCCACTCTTAGAGGACATAGGTCTTCACTTATCATAAGCAGTACTCCACCACCACCTTTTCCCTTCCTATCCTGCCGAAAAATGCTGTACCCTGCGACTTCTATTCCTGTTATTATATCCTCTTCTGTCAAGTTGTGGATGAGTGGAATGGGTTGCCAGAGTCAGTTACGAGTGCTTTGTCTCTTAATGGGTTCCAGGATGTGTGATAAATTGTGTGAATAGACCATATCTGGATTTCTGTGCTCAGATCTGGTCACTGGGATTTGAAAGGGGATGAAGTAGACTTGGAGCGAGTGCAGAGACAGATAATAAAAATGATATCAGGACTGTGCAGTGTTGATTATGAGAATAGACTGAGGACATGCAGATTGCAGAGTTTGGCAGATAGATGCAAAGGAGGATATGATCATGACATTTAAGCTGCTGAAGGGGTATTATTGTGTTAACACTGAGGAGATTTTTCATATGATAGGAGAAGGAGTAAGATCTATCTCTGATAGTTGCAAAAGAAAGTGATGAGTAAAAGGGAGAAGTAAGTTTTTTGCATGGTAAGTGGTAGGAGCATAGAATGCATTGCCTGAAAGGATGGTTGAATGTGCAGACAGTGGATGAGTTTAAGGAGTGGTATTGAGAGTAGCTCTTTGAGTTTCATTCCATGGGAGAAGAGATAAGGAGTAGATTGGTCAAAATTACTTGAAGACATACAACATTCATGGTAATCTTGGAAGAATCACTAGTAAGGAAGAGATGTAGGGTGTTAGGGGGTGGTTGGAGTTATATCTGGTATTCTGGTAGACACATGAAAAATTTTTGTGAGGTCATTAGTGACTGACCTCACAAATTATGTGCTATTAGTGTTGGCTAATGTCTCAGTATCTCTACCTGCTTGATTTGTGCTTTGAATGAGTAAATCCAGTTGGTGTTGTGAACATTAAATCTCTGAAGAAGATAACTTCACTTTTTAAAAAGAGTGGGACTGGAGAAAATCGATATTCAAGTAGAGAAACTTGAGTTGAGAATAGTTGGCGGCATTGGGAGAGCAATAGAGATATCAGATGAATTTGATTGGAGTGTGGAAGAACTTCACATTCCTTAAAAGGCTATGTGAAGTTCTCCTCCTAGTTATACAGCTTTGACTCTTAAGTATCCTAGTCATTGAGTTTGTTGGTGTTATCAGTTGAGGTCGTATTTATGCTAAAGTGCTGATCATCAAGAAGTTCAAGCTTGGTTTCCAGCAATTTGATAGAATTTGATGGAGTAGAATTTTGCAAGAAAGCAAATGCAGATGACTGCATATATATAAGTTCCCTTCTTCATCCAGTATACTCTTTACCATATATATATATATATATATTTTTTTTTTTTAAATCATAAAATGAACTGCCAAAGAGACTTACTCTTCATCCTGACCATCATAGAGAATCCTATTTCTTCTCTGCTTATTGTGATAGTTAAGTGGAGAAACTAGTTAGGAAAAGAAAACAAGGTGTTGTATAACATGAAAAATATATAGGATTCTGTTACTAGCTAGTCTCTCAACTATCTATACAAGATACAAGTATGATACTTCAAAATTTATAGTGATTTATCAATGATTTTTCATGTCTAATTAGGTGGAAGATCTTGTCCTGATTCATTCAAGTTAACTGAAACTGATTTGTGTAACCAGGATAGTTGCACAGGCTTTCATTGGGAAGTAGGATCCTGGATGCAGTGTGTATCTTCTGAAACAGAATTTGATGGTGCAGGCACACAACGTCGGGATGTTCGATGTGTTCGTGGAAATAACTTTACAGTGTCTGATAGGAGGTAAATATTTTTATCTATCTCAATGAATAGTATGCATAATAATTATTTTTAGCATTGCAATTTTACCTGTTTAAACTTCAAAAGTTATTGTTAATGACTGTATCATCTCATAATCAGACTGTTTGCTACTAAATGTCATTTCTTTAAAGAGAATGTACGCTGTATTTTGAGATACACTAGCCCACATTATTTTGGCCTTCATATGATTCTAGTATTTAAAAAATAATATACACATGATGAAATTATGTGTATATTAAAACTATTATTATGTATATTATTAAAACTAAAACTATTAAGCAGTCTCAGAAAATGCTGCCTGAAATGTTACAAATATTGATAGAAGCAAGAAAGAAGTTATCTGACAAGGATATGGGAAACGAAGTCATCAGTAATAGAATGTCTGTAAAAATAGCTGTGTTTGAATAGTGCCAGAGAGGGTGACTAAAAGTGGTAAGAGAACTGTGAGAAATATCTGATTGAAGTTTCTTCACATGAAAATTTCATGAAGCTGTTTCATGCAGGCCAAACTCATCAGAATGCTATTTGTGGAAGTGTGGTTTGATGGTAAAAAACTATTTGGAGTAGCAATCTATAAAACAAGAACAGTATTCTACTATTTTGTTAAGATAGTGATATAAGGAAATGTGACTCTCATACTTATTCTAGAACATAAAGGATATATATGTTTAGAGGTGCAGGAGGAGAGTATTCCACATACTGAGTACTCTGGATGCTAGTAAAGCTGTGGGTCTGGATGGTATTTCACCACGAGTTTTGAGAGAATGTGCTAAGGAACTGACAGTGCCTTTGACCTGGCTTTTCAATGAAAGTCTGGCTGCAGGAAAGGTGCCCATGGAATGGAAGGAAGGTAAGATAGTGCCATTGCATAAGGGCAGTAGCAGACTGGAAGTGTCTAATTATAGGCCAGTTTGTGTGTCATCAGTAGTTGGTAAGATCTTGAAGAAAGTAGTGAAGGACCGAATACAGCATTGGGCAGATGAGGGTAATGTTATCTGTGAGAGTCAACATGGATTTGTGAAGGGGCACTCTTGTTTTAGCAATATGCTAGCATTTTATAATAAAGTTACAAGAGCATTAGATGAGGGAAAGGCATATACTGCCATTTTCTTAGACTTAGCAAAGGAATTTGACAGGGTGCCACATGATAAGTTGATATTCAAGTTGCAGCACATGGGTATGGATGTCAGATTGGTCAACTGGATTCAGGATTGGCTGTCTGATAGGTATCAGAGAGTTGTGTATGGTGGGGAAGTTTCAAGGAAGCAGAGGGTTATTACAAGTGGGGTTCCGCAGGGCTCAGTACTGGGACCTATATTGTTTAACCTTGATATCAATGACATTGTCCGTGGATTGCAGGGGGATAATCAGTTGTTTGCGGATGATGCGAAGCTGGGAAGGGTTATTAGTAATAGTGCAGATGCAGCAGCCCTGCTAGAGGATTTGAATAAGCTAGATAGATGGGCAAATGAATGGGGTGGTGTCAGTTTAATGCAGCAAAATATAAGGTCTTGAGGTTCGGGACACATTGATGGGATGCTGCATACTCTATGGGAGGAGTTAAACTGGAGGAAGTAGGGGAGACAAGAGATCTGGGGTTGATGATTGATAGAAACCTGAAATTTAGAGAACATATTACAAACATAGTGGAGGTAACACAGAGGATTGCTGCAATAATGAGAAATGCACTGACCTACAGAGATAAAATGGTTATCATTCCGTTGTATAAGACTCTGATCAGACCACACTTAGACTATTGTTCTCAGATCTGGTCCCCAGGATTTGAAGCGATAAATTAACTGTGGAAAGGGTACAAAGTCGGATAACAAAGATGGTTTCAGGACTGTACAATGATAGTTATAAGGATTGG
Source organism: Typopeltis vanoorti (assembly GCF_054136105.1). NCBI lineage: Eukaryota > Metazoa > Arthropoda > Arachnida > Uropygi > Thelyphonidae > Typopeltis > Typopeltis vanoorti. The sequence goes on from NC_143571.1 coordinate 9,502,570, forward strand.
CAGAGTTTGGTGGATAGAAGAAGAAGAGGTGATATGATTGAGACTTTTAAACTGTTGAGAGGTGGTTATAGGGTTGACAATGGGTAGTTCTTTTGTTGAACAGTGGGAAGGAGTCTTGACAAGGGGCCATCCCTGGAAGTTATGAAAGAAAACTGTGTGAAAGAGGGTGAGGAGTGGTTTCTTTGCATGGAGGGTGGTTGAGCCATGGAATGCATTGCCTGATAGAGTGGTTAGAGCGAGAACGGTTAATGCGTTTAAAGAGTGGTATGATAGACTTTGTATCTATCATACCTCCCCTTGCTGAATCTTGATAGACTTGTGTTTCTTAGAAAGGATCTCCCACGATGAGTCTTTTGACTCCATGGAGGCCTGAATAATAATAATAATATGAAACTGAAGTTATTCCCAAAGTCACAGTGCTCTGTCATTTCCATTCTTAAAAGAAATACTGCAGACAAGTGTGAAAATCACCCCCAAATTTAATATCACATGCTTTGAAAATATTACCAAGTTATACAAAAAAAAAAAAGATTAACAAATAAACAAAATATGTCAGCATTGCCCAATTTGCAGTAAAGAAACAAGGGATGAGAGATATAGTCCTAGCTCTTAGAAGAATTATAGATAGATTTGAGGAGAATAAAAATACTCCGATAGTTTTTCATTGACCTGGAGAAAGCCTTTAATAGTTTTGGTTGAAACCGAATGTTTCAAACCTTAAAAGCAATAAAGGTAGATTTGAGAGATAGAAGGCTCATATTTAATATCTAGAAATACCAAGAAGCCCAAATACAAACAACCAACAGCAAAACAAAAACAGCTACATAAAAATGTAAGACAAGGTGTTCTCTATGTTGAAGAAGCAGTAAATAAATTAACAGAACTAATAAAAAGAGGAATTGAGATAAAGTGAATTAACTGATGATATGGCAGTTATGATAATGAGGACAAACTGAAATTCATGCTGACAAAGATGAAAGGAATTTTCACAGAGTACAGCCTGAAATTAATATAAGAAAACTAAAACTACTGATCAAACACAAAACTGCAAAACTTTTGTTACCTTCTCCAAAAGACAAACGCTCACCACTGACGCTACATGGTGTATACGAAATGCCATGTTCTTATAACTTAGCTTACTATGGACAAACAGGAAGATCTGTAAATAAACGCATCTCTGAACATCAAGACCACATCTGTCTTATGAAACCTCACAAATCTGGTCTCGCTCAACATGGAGTTGAAAATGCCAACCACAGGATCCAGTGGCAACACACCAAACTACTACTTCAATCTATATATAAACATGAGCATTTTTATAAAGAAAGTGCTGAAGCCTTACGGCACAGACCCAATCTTAACTGTAACGGCTGTCTTGCTGTCCCAAAAGTTTGGGAAATTGTTATCCTCAAATGTATAAAATAAATGTATCAGTTTTAATTTAATTTAATTACAGCCCAATTGTATTTAGTCCTTAAACATGCTACTGTATGCATAGAGGGATTCCAATGTAAGCACACTAATGTTTTTTTGAATGTAATTCCTATTGTTGTTTATAACTGTACTGGTGATGTCTTATGATACTTATGACAAAATATTTATATATTATTAAAACATTAATTACTGTGGCATATGTGTGAATTTACAGTTCTGAATACTCCACAGGTTTCTATATAAGAAATTTTAACTTAGATGCTACACAAGGATGATGAGAATTAACTGAAAAGTTAGAATGATTAATAAAGACTAATAAACATGGTTCAAGAAGAGTAGTCACTACTGTACCACATTATTAAGAGAAGAAAAAGCTTAATTGGACACTACCTGATTCATGCTCACCAAACGCTTACCTGACTGCTCACCAAAATATGCTCACCAAACGCTTACCTGACTGCTCACCAAAATATGCTCACCAAACGCTTACCTGACTGCTCACCAAAATAATGGAGGAAACAGTTAGAAGGGAAGAAGCCAAGAGGTAGACTGAGAATTTCTTATATAAACGACTTAACAATAATAACTTGCACTAAAAGCTATGAAGAAATTAAAAGGAGAGCGCAGGATAGGACATTATGACATATTGATACCACTAATGAATCTTTAGATTGACACACCTGAGAAGCAGAAGACTGAACAACTAAAAATTTTCACTCATTATCCTTCTAATAGGTACCCCCCCCTCCCCACACGAAAAAAACAAACACCTTCCAGTCATTTTCTCATAGGCATTCTGTTTCTGCATTTTGCATTTTTATAGGTATTTCATGGGTGTTTCTCCATGGAACTGGCCATAACTACCATTCTTCCCCTTTCTTTTAATTATGAGAACATGAACAGCCACTGGTCAAGATCCATCCATGCACGGTTCAGCTTCAGACATGCTGAACCACTTTCTCTTCTTCTTTCTTCATTCTTCGTTTGACAAAGTATGAGAATGACAGAAGTGAATATGTGCATGGAATAAATAGTGCAGAAATAGATACACACATATTGCTGAGTGATATACTAAAGAATGTGAGAGAGGTTCAGGAACAAAAACAAGCATCAGTGGGAGTAAACGATGTCAAGTTAAGAAGAAGCAAAAAAGATGTTGTGCTGTATGGGAATTCTATAATTAAGGGTGTGAAGGATGGTAGAGTAATTAAAGCGTGTTACCCAGGGTCAAAGATTAAGGATATAACTAGGGCTGTGAAATTGCAGAAAGATAGAGTGAGTGAGATTATTGCAGTTATAGGGACGAATGATCTTCGTAGCGAAAGATTTTCTGTAAGACGGGATTTGAAGAATTTAATGAATGCAAAGAGTGAGAATGGAAAGATCATGAGTGTGCTACCACGATTTGATTGTGATGAAATGAACAGAAGAGCAATTATAGTAAATGGAATGGTGTCCAGATTGTGTAAAAGGTTTTGCAAAGAAATGAAACTGAATATTCATTTTATGAATGTCTGGGATGAGTTTGATAAAAGGAAGGAGTATTTTAAGAGAGATGGTTTGCACTTAAATGGATTAGGAGCTTGGCATTTAGAACATTTATTGATAAAGGACAGAGTAAAGGGTCATAAACAGGGAAATGGGATTTGCTAGGGAGGCAGGTGATAGAGTTAGCTGTAAATAGTACTAAGGTCATTAATCGTTGTGAAACTGGGATTAATTGTTCGCAGAATGTTAACAGTAGACAGAGTGGGGTAATTCGCACACAGGGATATTATGGGAGGAAGGGTGTATTGCAGTTTATGTATACCAATGCTCGAAGTATTAGGAATAAGTGTGAAGAATTTTTGTCATTACTGAGTACAACATGGCCAAAAATTATAGGAATTAGCGAAACTTGGTTAACCAAAAATGATATAGTTATTGGGATTGAATGTAAGGGGTACAGTATTTTCAGGCAGGACAGAGATGACAGAATGGGGGGAGGGGTTTTATTAATGATAGATGAAACATTAAAGCCAAAAAAGATAGAAGTACCTCACTGTGACAGGTATGTAGAGGGCAGTTCATTAGAGGCTGTTTGGTGTGAGATAGAGATTAACAAGGCAAAATATGTAATTGGTTGTTGCTATAATCCAAGGGGAATAAGGGAGAATGTACATAGCATGTATTGGCAAATTAGCACGATGAGTAAAGGTCAAGTAATTATTATGGGGGATTTTAACTTTGGGGACATAGATTGGGGGAAGGAATGGTCACAAGGAACAATGGAAATGGAGTTTATACATTTGTTAAGAGATAATTACCTGAGACAGCATGTGATGGAAGGGACAAGAGATTCTAGAGTGTTAGATCTGGTCATAACATCGGAGAACATATCAATAAGTAATTTAGTTACATTGTCTCCACTTGGGGAAAGCGATCATGTGGTCTTGACCTGGGAGATTGAAAGACATACTGAATATTCTAATAAGAATGGGTATATGTGGAATTACAAGGCTGGTGATTATGGCAAGCTGAGAAGTCAGCTTTCAGCTGTATTATGGCATGAGAAATTCAAGGGGAGAGATGTTGATGGTGCGTGGGAGATTCTCAAGGAGTATTTGAAGAAAGCTGTATCAGACTGTATTCCCAGAGTCAGAAGGAGAAATCAAGTAGGAGTAAAATGGATGACTAATACTATTAAACAAGAGTTGCAGATAAAGAAAAGGTTGTGGAAGACATATAAAGAAAAAGGTGATGAGCGTTCCAATGAGCAATATAAGGTACAGGCAAAGAGAGTAACCTGTATGGTAAGGAAAGCCAAAGCTAATTATGAGAGGAAACTAGCTGATGAATCCAAAAGAAACCCTAAAGAGTTCTTTCGCTATGTGGCTAGTAAAAGGAAGAATATCCATGGAAAGATTACTTTAAAAAGTGTTGATGGTAAGGAAATTACTGAAGCTAATCAAATAGTTGAGTTGCTTAGTGATCATTTCACAAAAGTGTACCATCTTCGTAGTGATAGTGCAGTGTCAGATGTGCCATTGACAGATGAGAGTATAGAGATAGATGAAATTGAGGTGCTTAATATATTAAAGAACCTTAATGCTAACACTGCCATTGGGTTAGATGGCATATCGGCCCATGTGTTACGAGAATGTGCAAGAGAATTAGCAACTCCTCTAACCAGGATGTTTAATTTAAGCCTCAGTTCTGGTAAAGTGCCAATAGAGTGGAAAGAGGGGAAAATAGTTCCATTGCACAAGGGAGGCTCTAAGACTGATGTTGCAAATTATAGACCAATCAATATATCTGGAGTGGTGGTTAAGATTTTGGAGAAATTAGTTAAAATTAGAATTCAGGACTGGGTGGACAGCAATATGATACTTTATAAGGGGCAACATGGTTTTGTGAAAGGTAGGTCTTGCCTAAGTAATTTGCTTACGTTCTATAATAAAGTAACAGTGGAGTTGGATAAAGGAAATCCTTACTCAGTGATACTGCTTGACTTTGCAAAGGCTTTTGACAGGATTCCACATGGAACTCTGTTACATAAATTAGAGCAAATGGGTTTGGATCCGAAGATGGTGATTTGGATTAAAGGATGGCTGGCAGACAGATATCAAAGAGTGGTTTACGGAGGAGCTGAGTCCAGGAAAAGGCAAGTGACTAGTGGTGTACCTCAGGGCTCAGTTCTTGGTCCTCTATTGTTTAATTTGTACATCAATGATATTGGAAATACCTTGAATGGAAATATCCACTTGTTTGCTGATGATGCAAAATTGGGAAGAGCAATAATCAATTCAAATGATGTGGATATTTTACAGGATGACTTAAATAGGCTGACGCTATGGACTGAGGTAAATGGCTGTCAGTTCAACGTGGCTAAGTGTAAGGTGATGCACTTCGGGAGGATGAAATCGCATGCTGTTTACTATATTAACGGAACTGAACTGCAGGAAGTTGATGAGATAAGAGACTTGGGAGTTATTGTGGACAGAGAACTTAAGTTTAAAGGGCATATTGCTAAGATTGCCAAAACATCACATCAAATTACATGGTTGTTGAGGAACACACTAACAAGCAGGGATAGGGAAGTTATTATTCCACTCTATAAGGCATTAATAAGGCCGCATTTGGACTATTGTGCACAGATCTGGTCGCCAGGATTTCTTGGTGATGCGGAAGTGGTAGAAAGGATTCAGAGGAGGGTTACAAAGATTGTTGCAGGTCTGTGGGATGTTCCCTATGAGGATAGATTGATGATCTGTGGGCTCCAAAAACTAGCTGATAGACGTAGGAGAGGAGATATGATAGAGGTATTTAAATTGTTAAAGGGATTTTACAGGATTGATACTGATGATATTCTTAAGACCAATGCAGGATGTGAGAGAACGAGGGGTCATCCCTGGAGATTGTGTAAGAGTGTGGTTAACAAGGGTGTTAGGACTAGATTTTTTACTTGGAGGGTTGTGAATGGGTGGAATGCTTTGCCAGAACTGGTTGTGAATGCTTCAACTGTGAATGAATTTAAGGAGAGGTATGACAGGTATTGTGTAAATAATGGTTAGTGTGTCAATGTCGGGTCTCCCGCGATGAGTCTTTTGACTCCATGGAGACACCGTTAAAATAATAATAATAATAATAATTCCATCTACCTCTTTTCTTTGGAACACCCTTATGCTGCTTTTCCAGTGAATACAACCCCCAGCTTTTCAAGAAACAAATTAATAGATTTCTTCTGTCTTCTTAACTGCTTGCCAGACGTCTTAATATCTTAATAGGCCTTACTGTCTTAAGTCTTTTGGCCTATTCTGTGCAGGGCCAATATTAAAAATAAAAAAAAAATACAACCTAGCATTACGAGGCCAAATAATAATAACAATTAATAAATAATGATTTCTTAATAAATAATGAAAACAGAAAAGGCCTGAAGTGGACTTGGTTGGAAGGGTATCATCTGCCACCTCAGAAACGCTGCAGTGCAGATGATGGATATATTTTCTATGTTCTTCTAGGTGGATATTAGCTGTTCTTTCAGTTTGTCAAAAGTACAGAATGAGCAGCAATTAGCCAATCAGACCAAGAAAAAAAAAATGTATAGTTGAGATGTTTAATAAACAATTTATTATTCATTAAGGCATTTCATCCTCATATGTGTGATATCATGCAGAGCTTGAGTGTAGTGATGGTGAATGTGTGGGCAGGAGTTTTGAGGAAAGAAGTAAATTTGATGTGAGTAAAGCAGTAGGACTTGATATGACTACATGTTTTCAGAGAACAATCCAGTGAATTAACTGCAGCCTTAATGTACTTGTTTTGCTAAACAAATATGTCTAGAGCATTATTACTTTTATTTATCACTTCACAAAAAGAAGTGATAAGAAAAGACTTTGAATTATAGACCAATCTGTATGTCTGGAATATTGGTTAAAGTGTTGGAGAGGCTAGGGTTCAGAATTGGGTTGATAACAGTAACGTTCTCAGTAGTGGTAAGTATAAGTTTGTTAAAGGGAGGTTGGGGCTTAGCAGTCTACCTACATGTTACAAGATGATAGATTTGTTGGATAAGGGAAATGCATATACAGTGTATATACTCATATTGATGTTTAATGGAGAAATTATGCATCTAAAAATAATAATTCACTAACTAATGTTATTTAGCTAATTAGATTATAAGCCAACATTTCATCTTGGTCACCAAGCCATCTTCCTAGACACAAAACAAAACTGAGCACTTGCATGTAGGCACACCAGCAGGAAGGCAAAAACAGACTGATTTCAACAGGCTGGTTGCTAGACCTAACTACTCTTTATGGATGCAGTGGTGGAATTGGGCAGAAATTCTCCCAGTGGTTGCCTGCAGATATTTGGCAATGTGATGCAGCCAAATTTATTTAGGTTTGGAGAATTTTGTAGTGCTGAAGCAAATTCCAAGAACAGTCTCTCTAATTTATATCTGTTTCTGTATAAGAAGGAATACCCCCCCCCACACACACACACGCACTACAGTTGTTCCAGGGTAGTATCATCTGCCACCTCAGAAACGCTGCAGTGCAGATGATGGATATATTTTCTATGTTCTTCTAGGTGGATATTAGCTGTTCTTTCAGTTTGTCAGAAGGATAAAAGAGTGCAGGAACAATGGATACTGTGGCCACCAAGATGATCAGGATGGTGAGATAAGAGTAGGTAATTTTTGGTATGGCCTGAAGGAGGTCCATATGTTATGCCTTTTAAGAATGCATTCCATTTTTCTGAACTTCTCCCAGATGTAGGGGATGGCAATGGATTTTTTTGTGTTCTGGATTTTGGAGGGAAGGGTTTGGAGATTGGTCAGAGAGCTCTGTTAATTTTGTGAAAGGGGAAGCATTTCACAAAACATTTCACAAATATAATTTGAATTTGGTGGAGAGGCTAGCATGATCTGAGCAAATAGTTATAGTTTATTAGTTACGGTATAATAACACCATACTCATTAAGAAGGCATGTGACCAGAGTGTCGAGGAAGGATAGACACTTATTGTAAAGTGTCTATCCTTCTCTAGAAGAGCCTTCCTCGTGAGGTATTCCATATGAAGAAATTTTTGTTGCTTAAAAACAACATGCCTTAACAGATTCCTTCTCCCTGCTCACACACAGTACCAGTTTACTGTTTTAACAGTTTTCCTTTTCACTGGATCCTTGGGAGTTGGCCACATAGTGAAGAGCATACCTCGATAGCAAACATGAATGCATAGGCAACATAGTGGAGCTATATTGTTAGTTTGAGAGGGGCAGTGTTTATGACTGCATATTCAAAATGTTCCATGAAAATATTGGTAGTTGGGGAGAAAGGGGGACCCATGGCTGTGCCTTGTCTGCTTGCAGGTTTTTCTCTGCCATGTAAAATAGCCAGGGTGTGCAGTGAAAGTGAATAAAGTGGATAAGTTAAGTGCGGGTGACCAGCCTTGGTGCAGGACCTGATCTGAGACTACAGAAATATCAATAGCAACCACATAATTTCCACCTTCTCTTATCTTGTTACCTAATAATGCCCAGTGCACTAGATGAGATCTCCATAATTAGGCTGACGTTTATCTCCAGCATTTCCCATATCAACACTGTGAGCAAGAAGGTGAGGAGTGGTTTCTTTGCATGGAGGGTGGTTGAACCATGGAATGCATTGCCTGATAGCGTGGTGAGAGTGAGAATGGTCAATGAGTTTAAGGAGTGGTATTTCCTAGGAAGGACCTCCCACGATGAGTCTTTTGACTCCTTGGAGGCCTAAATAATAATAATAATAAACACATTGCATCTGTTTGTTTCAAAAAAATTAGACGTCTTCTCTAAATATTGCTTTCACCTGTCCAGTCATTATACAATTTTAGATCCATCCAAATTTTACAGTACTGCTTTCACATTTGGGATAGTATGCCATAATTTTCTCAAATAATTCTTGATACTGTTCAGCAGAGGACAGTCAAGCTAATCTCTAATTCATCTTTCAACAGACTTCGGCCGCTCTCTCATAGAGTCCCTTTTTGCTTTGTACCTTTTCCACAGTTACTTGCATAACTGTTTCACAGGACTGGCATTAATCATGCTTTCTTTACTTTTCTGCTGAACTTATGAGTCCAACAGGCAATAGCTTCATTTACAGGTCATCTGCTAATCCACTGAACTTGCTTCTCCCATTCCTCTTATTCCATTTACCTCCATTCTCTAGACCAGCCTTCCCCATGAGATATTCCATATAAAGAAATTTCTGTTGCTTAAAAAGAGCATAAATTAATTGATTCCTTCTCCCTTAACCTCCTCTGCCTACTCATGATTCCAGTTTGCTGTTGGTTTTGAAAAAGTTCTCATGTACTTGGGGCTGATATATAAAATTTTTCACTTTCCAAACATTGAAGACAGGTTGCAAAGATTATGATAGAGAGCACAGATAATTTCATAATTAGCTAATGGTGCAGAAGTCATTAGACAGGAGAATATGGAGGAAACTTATTAGAAACAGTGACCCTACTTAAGTGTGTAAGCTGCAGAAGAGGATTTAAGATAATTTATTAAAGCATTTAATGTGTGAAAGTGTAATGTGTATATAAATGCAAGTTTGCTTTCTCTATTGCAGCATGCCTTAGAATATTTTTAAAGTATTAAGTTTCCCCCCCCCCCACACACACACACACTTGGTTACAAAGTGACCAAGCAACCTTTTGTTTGCTTGCATTTGGGTTAAAGGATAAAAAACAAGAATATGCAGTCGAACTTTGCTGTAATGAGAATGGAAATAATGAGATCATGGCCATAACGAGCAAAAAGCCATGATGATTTTAATTTATGCATATTCCCATGCAGTTGTTCACCTTTATAATGAGTGTACTACACAGATGCGCCATACACATTTTGGTAACTATGCAAATGTTCTTAATTTCTTGGGTAGTTCTTGGAATCAACAAAAATAAAATGAGTGACTTAGCTTTTATAACTTCTTGCATCGGATTACAGGGTTTATAACCTAATCTTGCCTTTGGGATTCATCCTGACTCTACCTACCTCTCCAGGGGTCTGGCCTCTGCTCTTCCCTCCTCACTTTACCCAAACACTGCCACAACTATAAAATCAGTTAAAAACAAACCCTTCCATTAGAAGCATATCTACTAAATGGAAGTGTCACTCGGTTCTTGAAAAAAGTCAGGATTATTCATTTAGAACATGATATGAAAAAATGTTGTCATCTTCAACAGCACTGACATTGTGGAACAATAAAGATGTTTACATATCAAAACTGGAAAACAATATAACTGAAACAAAAAAATTTAGAAAGTGTGATCTTACAAAAATCGATGAAGCATTGCTTTAATGGTTCATTCACTATGCAAAGTACTGAATTTTTCATAAACAGACTGATCTTAAATTCTCAAGGAAAAATTTGCTAACAGTTTGGACACAACGATTTTGTATGTAACAATGGTTGACTGGATCAATTTATAAACTGACATGATATTATGTCAGTTTTTGAAAAGACTAATTGAAATTATGAAAGTAAATGCAAATTAAAAGGAACATAAAAAAAAAAAAAGAGTTTGGTTTACTAATTGAAATTGTTTATTATTAATTAGCATTGTTTTTAATTATGGAGAAATAAACAATTAAGTAATAAATGCATGGTTTTAAAATTATGGACAAATAAGTTGTGTTTAATATTAAGTATATTGTAGTTTATTCAAGCATATTCATACAAATAATATCAAGGTATGAAATTATATTATTTTTTTCTTTCCAATACTTCTTTTTTTTTTTTTGAATCTTTTATTTTTTATTGAGTTATTGAGAATTAAAAAAAATAGGATGTAGATTTAACTCATTACTGATATAATGAGTAATGGTCATAACGAGGAACTTTTGTTGATCTTCTGATGCTTGTTATAACCAAGTTCAGCTGTAGTTTCTTGTCATGTATAACAAACATGCTTGCAGTTGAACAGTTAATATTCTAATGTTTTTAGGTGTATGCCACTTCCAAAACCTGCAAAACAAAGGAATTGTACAGTACTCCGTGCAGTGGATTGTGCCACTACAAAGTTTACTGAATGGACACCTTGTTCCAGTGATTGCAATTCAGGTAATTCTGTTATATGCACATTGTATAGAATGTAATACAAGAAATACCTTCTAAGAAAAGAGAGGGGGATTTAGTAGAATGTGGTTATAACTCTTTTGACATTTCATTAAATTAAAGATGCCAAGAAATTATATTCTTGTTTAATCCTTATTCCAAGTTTAAGCAAACCAAGTTTGCATGTGAAGTATCTTCATGATTAGGCTACTTCTATAAAGAGGCTAATGGTTTCACATTAATTGTTTTAGTATCCCATAATGTAAAGTACAGATTCTTGTCGGTGGGAGCCAGACCTAGAAGAGATATCAAGGTATCTCTTCTGAGTCTGCCTCCCACTGATGAGACCCCAATATAGGTCAAAACTGGTCTGAGTATTGACCCTTCCCATAATGCATAACAATACACTCACTCAACAGTATGTGTGCTTTGCATTATGGGATATTAAGACAATTAATGTGAAGTCATTAGCTTTGTTATATAAGTAGCATAATAGTGATGATACTTCAGGTGCAAGCTTTGTTTGCTTACACTTTGGATAAAAGATTAAACAATAATATCATTTCTTAGCATCTTTAATTTGTAACCAAGTGAAAAAAACTTTCAGTATCTTTGACATTTCTTCAGAGCTGGTACAAAAGTAGAGCAGGAGATTTCTTCTGTATTAGGGATTTCTCCAAATTAAGTCTTAGCTTCACTTAACACGTTCGCTGCCACGCTACTTCAGCATAGTCTGTTCCCATACGCCGAGCAATTTCACTTCTTCAAGGTCAGTATGGTAATCTCGTTGCCGGCAGTAAGCATCGTACGAGTATACTCGTAGTTGGCTTGTGTAGAGCATATACCATCTATGAGAATACACAGTTTTGATGCTAGCTCCACAAGCCAAGCATTTTCACTTCTTCAGGGTCAGTACAGTAATCTCATTGCCAGCGGTAAGCGTCATACGAGTATACTCATAGTTGGTAGTGACCGTGTTAAATGAAAAATAAAAAAATAAAATTTACTTATCTTAGTTTTTAACAATAAGACAAGAAAATTATAAAGAAGCTCAATAAGATGTTTAATAAAAAAAAAAGGCAAGAAATTAAAAATCATTATTTATTTTTATCATGTGTACCTACTTGGTATCTATCACATCTCTCCTTCAAAAACAATCACTGCGAGCTTCAGTGCTTACTGGCAGCTTATTCTACTTAACCATGAAACTAACTTAGACTTCACATTCTTCATGGCTTTTACTCAGCCTCCTGAGATGATCTTAGGTTCTCTCCTCACCTAACATGAACTATAAGCTTATCCCTGTATTAAGATTGTATGTCTACCTTGTATGTTTTGTTTTTAATCATATCTCACCTCCGCCATGTATTACTCAAATAGATGTTTGATGCCGTGGGCATAGATATTTGTGATAAAAATGCTAGTGGTGGTGGTGGTTAGGGGTAGATGGCATTGGTATAGTTGCAGTTCATTGTAGTTAGTGAATTGAGTGGTGAAAACAGAGTTGTAGAATAGGTACCCTCTCTCGATGAGTCTTTGGAGGTGTCACATAATAATAATAATAGTCATCATCCTTCATCCTCTAATAACCCTGCTACTTCTTTTACACTTCCATGCAAATCGTTCATTTTAACTCGTGCAGTTGGTTCATTTACACTTCCTCTTCTCTTTCCACAGCTTCAGTCACTATACTGGTTGTCCACCCTCTCAAACATATCTTCAGCACTTGTTACATTCATGTCAACTGAATCCTCAATCAAAGCTATTCTCACTTTTTTTCTCTCACTCTTTTTTTGCTGTTTAACATTCCAGACTCTGTTACAATCATTTACATTCAAATTCTCTTTCAATGACATCTTCCATCTTCAAACTTTCCAGTCTCTCTTCTAATTGAGCAACTCATTTTTCACCTGCATTATTTCACTCCTCACTTTCCTAATTTCTAATGATGCAGAGCCTAGAGCTAATGCTGAAGCTGTGTTGATTACATTAAACATCTGATTCTTTCCCAGTCCTTTAGGTAGCTAGGTCTGTCCCCCATTTTTCAGTTGAGTAGAATCTAAACTAGAGGGTGAAGGGAATGGGGATTTCAACCATGAATCTTGAAGTGCAAATTGTCACAATAAATTAAATATCTCATTCTGAAATATCACAAAAAAAACCATATCTGATATTTTTGTGCAGCTTCATATGATGGTAATTCAGGTTGGATTTGGTGGTCCTTGTCCCAACACAATGATATTGTGACAAGAACCTCTTGGAATGACAAAATGACTTGTATGACTCCTTCTGAGTAACACCATTCACACTTTGATTCCTTGACTTAGGAAATACAGGCAATCCAGATATATCCTTATATGTCATTATGGAGCCACTACTTGACGTTAAGAATCAGCAAAAGGTAAAATGATTAGTAAAATAAGACTGGGATGCTGGGTTCACTGTCCTGTATTATACTTCGAGTAATATGATTAGTGTTAATAACTCAGGTAATATAGACTAATACTTGACTATCTCCACATGACATTGATTCTGTGAAATGAGGTTGAGTATGGACTAATTCAACAGCAGTAAGAATGGGCAACTAATTTTAACTGAACTTGACATAGCACTTTGGTGTAAACTTGAAAGATACTCTGTTGCCACCATTGACTCCAGTTTAATTAGTGTATCTCCACAAGGTTGCAATCCTTATACTATCACTGAACACTGTACTAGAGGAATTTTCCAATATAGTTAGATGCTGATAATACTAGCCTTCTTTCACTTGTTCAACATTACCTCCTCAGATATACCTTAGAGAAAATGGAGATGGATATGACACTAGTTATGTGGATAAGAAGGTGGCTGCTGGACAGATATCAAAAAGTGGAGCTGGTGAAAGATAGTGACTAGTGGTGCTAGGACATGTAGATGATGTGGATAAGGGTAGAATGTGAAGGGTTTAGTATTTCCACGGAAGATAGAGAAGATAGGATGGGAGAGAGGGGGGGGGGTACTGCTGATGATAGCAGATGAATTGCACCCAAAAAGAATAGGAGATAGGCAAGAGGATGGCTGTTCATTTCAAGCAATCTGGTGTGAGATTAACGCCAATAAGACAAAATATATGGTTGGTTGCTACTATAGGCTAGGGAGTTCCAGGGATGATTTAGATGACATGCATCAGCATATTAGTACTAGTGCAGGTAGCATGATTATTATGGAGTATTTCAACTATGGAGATATAGATTGGAAAGAAGAAAGATCACATGGCAGGAAGGAAATGAAAATTATACACCAATTGAGAGATAGTTACTTCTGGCCGCATGTGATGGAGAGGACTCGAGTTGCAAGAGTATTGGACCACTTGGCCATAGGATCAGAAGAGCAGTCCATAACTAAGGTGGTCACATGGCCTCTGATTGGGAAAAGTGATCATGTGGTCTTGAATTAGAAGATTGTAAAAAATGAGGAATATTCTGTCAAGAAGGGGTATATGCAGAATTACAAGGCAGGTGATTATGACAAGCTTAAGAGGATACTCGAAGCTGTGTCAGGCATAAAATCCTGCAAGGGAAAAATGTTAGTAGTGCATGGGAGATAGTTAAGGGTCATCTAGGGGAAGCTGTATTAATTGTATACCTAAAGGTAAGGAGGGTTAATCAGGTAGGAATTAAATGCATGACTAATATCATTAAGCATGAGCTTCAGAAAAAGGAAATGCTGTGGAGGGTATATAAGAAGAAAAGCGAGTAGCAAACTCGTGGCCGTACAAGGGCCAGGCAAGAAAGGTGACCATTATGGTAAGGAAGGCAAAATCAGATTACGAGAAGAAACTAGCCAAGCAGGTGAAGGGAAATCCCAAAGAGTTCTTTCTCTGTGAAGTAAGAGGAAAAATGACTATGGAAGAATAATGGTAATGAGTGCTGATGGTAACGAGGCAACAGAAGCAGATAAAACCCCAAGAAGTCTCTCTCACATATGTACAGCATTAAACTCACTTGTATGATATGCCCTTACAAAGTGGTCACTCAAACACAACTATTTTGTCTGCTTCTATCACCTTGTTGCTATCAAGTTATTTGCTTGTGATATCGACTGACATTTTGAGGGAGGGATGTACAAGGGAACTGGCAATGCCTTTGACTAGGCTCTTTAATTTAAGTCTGAGCTCTAGTAGAGTTCCAAGGGAGTGGAAAGAGGACCAAATAATTCCCTTCCATAAGGGAGGTTCTAAGACTTCAGTAACAAATTATAGACCAATCGGTATCTCAGGAGCAGTGGTAAAAGTACTGGAAAAATTGAACAAAAAAAGAGAATCCAGGAAAAGTTGGATAAGAATATGATATTCTATGAGGAGGCCACATTGCTTTGGGAAGGGGTCAGCTATGGCTTAACAATTTACTAACTTTTTATAATGTAATGACAGCTGAATTAGATAAGGGAAATGGCTTCAGGATGATTCTGCTGGATTTTGCAAAGGTATTTGACCGAATACCACATGGAATTCTGTTATGCAAATGAGAACAAATGGGGATGGATATGACACTGGTTATGTGGATAAGAGGGTGGCTGCTAGACAGATATCAAAAAAGTGGTATACAGAGGAGCAGAATCCAGGAAAAAGCTCGTGAATAGTGGTGTGTCACAAGCTTCAGTGCTAGAACCATTAATTTGTATATAAATGATATAGGAAATAACCTGAAAGGAAATATTTAGTTGTTTGCTGATGATGCAAAATTAGGTATAGTAATAGTGAATCAAGGCAATATGCAGAGCTTGCAGGATGATTTAAATTAGGCTGTCAGTATAGGCAAAAGAAAATTGGTGTTAGTTTAAATGTGAACAAATGTAGAGTTATGCATTTTAAGATAAATAGATTACAAGCTGTGTACCACATTGATGGAACTGTACTCCAGGAAATAGATGAAGCTAGTGATTTAGGGATGCTGGTAACCAGAGTTGAAGTTTAGAGCACATATTGCTAAGGTTGCTTGGCTATTGAAGAATACACTAACAAGTAGAGATAAGGAAGTTGTTATTCCTCTTTATAAGAATTCGACACATCCACATCTGAATTATTGTTGCTCAGGTCTGGTCTGAGTTTCTGGGGATGAGGTAGTGTGAAGAGGATTCAGAGGTGAGCAACCAAGATTGCCAGTAGTCTGTGGAATGTTTGTTATGAGGATAGATTGAGGGTGTGGACTGCAAAAGTTTGTTGATAGGCAAAAAGAGGGGATATGATAGGAACATTTAAGTTACTTGAAGGGTTTTATTTATTATTATTATTATCCAGGCCTCCATGGAGTGAAAAGACTCATCGTGGGAGGTCATTTTTAGGAAACACAAAGTTTATCATACCACTCCTTGAATCCATTGACCGTTCCCGCTCCAGCCACTCTCTCTCTCAGGCAGTGCATTTCAAGGTTCAACCACCCTCCACGCAAAGAAACCACTTCTCACCCTCTTGCGCACGGCCTCTTTTCATAACTTCCAGGGATGGCCCCTTGTCATCGCTCCTTCCCACTGTTCCACCAAGTGAAAGAACTCTCCAATGTCTACCCTCTAACTGCCTCTCAACAGTTTAAAAGTCTCAATCATATCACCTCTCCTCCCCCTATCCACCAAACTCTGCAGTCCACATTCCCTCAGTCAATCCTCATAACTCATATTGTACTGTCCTGAAACCATCTTTGTTATCTGCCTCTGTACCCTTTCTACAGTCAATTTATCCTCTTCAAATCCCGGGGACGAAATCTGAGAACAATAGTCTAAGTGTGCCTTATACAATGGAATGATAACTCTTTTATCTCTGCAGGTCAGCATCCTTCTCAGTATTGCAGCAATCCTCTGAGTTACCCTCACCTTTTATAGTATTGATTCAGAGAAAATGTTTCAGCACTTAGCTAGAGGGATCAGAACAAGAGGTCATCCCTGGAAGTTGAGTAAAAGTGTGGTTACTAGGGGTATGAATACTAGATGTTTGACTTGGAGGGTGTTAAATGAATGGAATGGGTTGCCAGAGTCATTTGTTAGTACTTTGCCTGTTTGTGGGTTCAAGGAGAGGTATAATTGATTATGTAGATAAATTGGGCCTCCTATGATGAGTATTCAGACTCCATGGAGAGGTGCCCATATAATATTAGTGATAATAATATGCTTAAGCACTTCTGGTGTGTCAGGTCTTGATTCTTGACATCTGTTCCATAATGAGGTACATACACCTTCTCATTGAACTTTTCTCAGACCAGGTATAACTATCCTAGATGACAATTATTTACTTAGTGATGAAATGATGCCAATCTCAAAAAAAAAAAAAAAAAAAAAAACTTTCTAAGAAAATACAAACTGTTAATATTGATTCAAATTTTAACAGTAATTTTCTTTGCTTTTTAAATACACTCAAACAAATCCAAAATAAACCAGGCAGTTGATGCTAGGTTTTTTTTTTATTTTTTTTTTTTAAAGATTTGAAAAATTAGTATTTAGTTTACACACCAGTTGTTCATTAAGCAATTCTTTGTAAATACTGGCCAGTATATATTTTAAGTACTTTTGCTTTAAGGAAGCAAAATAACATTAAATACAGAACTGTAAATTTTCCTACTGAACAACTGCAAAAAGTATATTTCATCCACTACTAAATTTACACTGCTTGGGAAAAAGTCAATGGATACCCCCATGGGCAAGGTGCATCATGCCAAGTAACGAGTCACATGTTTGTAGCCATGTGACTCGTTAACGTATAAATTGAAAGTGACTGTATAAATTGGAAGGATATAATTAATGCTTCTAAGTCAGTGCAACTGTGTCTAGCTGAAATGGCTGCCAGAAGGGAACTGACAGAGTTTAAAAGAGTTGTTATAATAGGATGCTATGTTGCAGGCCTATCTATTGTTGACAAATTGGGCAACTGCAAGTGCTATCCACAATGAACAACCCACCCCACTCACCAAATGTGAGTGTGGGATACTACAAAAGATAATATAAAATCCACCATTCATTAGCAGACACGTTGAATGTGGAGTTCTCGGCATCGACTGAAACACAAAAACATTCAGAACCAATGCTCACAACATAGTTTTCCATGATAGGACCACAATATGCATGCTCCACATTGCCTGAACCAACATGCATCATTATCTTCAGTAGTGCAAAGAGTGTGTATGGAAGCTTGGAAAGCTATGTTATGGAGCAACAAATCATCCTACCCAGGGCCGTCTGCAGATTAGATGGCGCATTGAGGCAAATAATTAAATATTGCCCCTGATGGATTATAAGACAAAAATATAAGAAAATCTCCAATTGCTATTTTGTTTTTATTACAAGACAAACATTAATGCAAAACGATTACATAATAATGTTGATTAAATGTTTGCTCTACGGGGATATGATTATATCACACAATAAAACGGTTTATAAGCTCTTCTAAATTTAAATTATAAGCTATGTTTGCCTCTATTGATATAGTTGCTAGACTAACCAATGGTTTAGTCTAGCAACTATATCAATAGTTGCTAGATGATCAATAGTTGCTAGCAACTATATCAATAGTTGCTAGATTCGTGAACAGCAGTGACCAATGGTCACTGCTGTTCACAAATAATTTTTAATCAGTCTAAGCTTGGAAAAACTTCTTTCCGTACTTGCTACGTTAACAGGAATTGTTAGCGAAGCGAACGGTGCCTACTGCAACATGGTTGAACGAGCACCCTTATTAAGCCGCACAGTGAGGCAGGCTGCCTCCATGCTACACCCTGTCGACGGTACTGATCCTACCACCCTCGACTAAGCAGATGGATGGGTGTGGTGAATGTCTCTTACCAGATTGTGTAACCCCTACCATGAAATTCAGAGGTGACAATGTGATGGTATGGACCTGTTTTTCCTGGTTTGGACTCAGACTTCTGTTTGTGGTGCCACAAACATTGAACTCTGAGAGGTATCTGAACGTTCTGGATAATGCAATGCTTCCTACTTTGTGGCATTTTTATGGAACTGACCATTGTCTCTTTCAGTAAGACAATGCACTGTGTCATATGGCTGCTGCAGTAACTGTATGGTTTATAGGCATGAACATCACCATACTTGACTGGCCTCCACAGAGCCCTGATCTCAACCCTGTTGGACATCTGTGGGATGAACTTGAGCATTGAATAGGGTGAAGGACATCTGCCCCACAATATTCCGGAACCTCATTATGTGCCTATAGGAAGAATGGCCCAAAATTCTCATCGACTGAAACACAGCCGATGAGATTTTGAATTTTCTTTCATAAATCATCAAAAATAAGTCAAGCATTATGTAGGAAAACCACAGTCATTTTTCCTTTTATAAAATGTCTAATTATCTTATAAGTGTGGTTTTCCCACGTAATGCTTGATTTATTTTTGATGACTGAACTAAAGAGAAATCAGAACAGAAACTATCCATTATGAAAAGAGTAATATTTAGCACCAGTATATACCATTGCAAGTTTAGTGAATTAGTTCATAATTCAAATACACATGCAACAATTCTCAAAGCAACTTGGAAAATATAAGTAAAAAATATAGGTCACAGTGGTTCATTATAGTAACTCTTGCAAGTTCAATTCTTTATTATATTCTTAGACATAAGTGGTAGGAGGACTACTGACTGCAATGATTACCTTTGTTCAAATTGTCAAAGACCCACAAATTTTCTAGTAAGTTTTGATGATGTATCGCTGTTTACAAATATCTCTTTGACAGATACGATTGAATTACTTCACAATGACTTTCCTCCTGACATTGTAAAATTACTTGGTCATTAATTCAGGATATTTCAGCTGCCAGAACAAACTTTTTAAACAAATAGAAGGAATAGCCTTGGGGTCTCCCATTTCCCCAACTTTAGCTAATTACTTCATGGAACATTTCGAACAACATATTCTGGTTGTTTTTTCACCTAAACCATCGATTTGGTACAGATTTATTGATTTTTTTCTTGAAAAAATTAATTCAATAAACCCAAGATTCAAATTTACCTTGGAAGTAGAAGATAAGAATTGTCTTCCTCTTCTGGATGTGCTCATTCTACATCAACCGGATGGGAATCTACAGTTCTCAGTATATAGAAAACCATACTGGTAAATACATTGATTCTAACTTGCATCATCACCCCTGTCAGAAATATAGTGTAGGCAAATCTCTAGTAGACAGATCCCATAACATTTATTATACCTATTTTCTTCTAAACAAACTATTATCAGAGTTACCTTTGTCTCTAATGATTATAATACTAATCTATCAATAAAATAATCAATAATTATAACCATCATCTTAACCCTTCTCAAGAAGTTACCAGAATATGTATTTCATATGTTAACGGACTTTCAGAAAAAATAGCTAGACTACTTCAGCAGATTGACTTACAAGTCTATTTCCATCCAGTTCGTAAACTTAACCCCTTCCTTATCCCTTCTAAAGACAAATATCCCTCTTTCTTATCCTTGAGTTTAACAGAATCCCCTGCTCTTGTAGCTTATGTTATTATGGACAAACTGGTCATTCTGTAGGAATTCATCAAGAAGAACATCAAGAATATATTTCACTTAAATAACTCAATAAATCCAGTTTAGCATGCTACATGTTATCTACAAAACACAGGATTCTTTGGAATAATGATGAGTATTAGTTATGAATGGTGAGTATTAGTTATTTTCTTCTGAAAAGACTGTACAAAGAAAGCTGTGAAGCACACATTCACAACTCAAACCTTAACAAAAATTATTCCCTTAAACTTTCTCGATTTTGGAAAGTTATGCTGACTAATACTCACCTGTCATGTGTCCCCCTAAATTGTAATTAATTAATGTTATATTAAAATATTTTATTAGTTAATTTATTTTGTTGTAATTTATTTTTAGATATCTATTAATACAGATGGAGCTATTCTCCTGCATCTGATTATTATTATTATGTGACACCTCCAGGGAGTCCAAAGACCTCAAGGGAGAGTGTGGCAACAGCATCAAATGATTGAATCCCTTTCAACTACTAACCATGCTCAAACTTGCTTAACTTTTTGCGTGAACCATTAGTAGCAGAGGCTCTACCAATCAACCAACCTTTGCTGCAGATAATATCATGCACTTAAAATTGAATTGCTGCTCTCTTTTTGTTATTGTTTTCCTATAATTGTGTTAATAATGGCTACAAAACATAGCTGAAAATTCTACAAGTAAAAAGAATTAAATTAATGTAAGTGTTTTCATTATTCATTAGTTATACTGAATGGTAATGGTATTACCAAAAGCTGAATATTTTCAGAGTTTATGCATGACATTTTTAAATATTGCATTTTATCATAAAAAACAATGAACAAACACTAACTGAATTAATTAAAAATTATTTTTGGAATACTTTGTATAGGATGTATGCATTTTATTTCTTTCTCTCTTCCAGTAGTGGAACAGTTTCGTGAACGATACATTTTGCAGTTGCCTAAAAATAATGGAAAGTCATGTCCAATTCTTAAAGAAGCAAGAGTTTGCTCATCAAAAAATGATTTTATGTGTCTTAAAAAGACTTACAACTTGACAGTATTTCACTGGAAAGTAGATCCTTGGACCACATGCAAATTGGCTTATGAATTATCATGTGGAAGTGGATTCCAGACACGTAGTAAGTAAAATATCCATGAAGTTAGGTACTTTGAACTTAAACTTTAATTTATTTAGGTTACAGATATTTTCCTGATAACCTTAATATATTAGTGAGTTTTTTTGTACATGCATTTGCATAAATATAATAATGTGATTTTAACTCTTTAATAATATCTTTTTTTTATTAAAATTAAATTAAAATCTATAGGTGTAAAATCATATATTTGCTTTTATGATTTTGTAAAGGGAGCCACCATAACTGAGTTGGTATTGGCAATGCTGTTTGTAGGAACTCCTGGGTTTGAATCCTTTTTAGTTCACACAGAACCTTGATTCAGGCTTTTCAAGTGAAGGGGGAGTGAGGTGGCCCCATTTCTTCCTTCCCAGAAACTTTAGTTTTTCATCCCACAAAACAAGCAAACTGCCCAGAAGAACATACACAATTTACAAATGTAGAAGACAATGTAAATGGGATTAATCACCCTATCATAAGCAATAACCAGGTTCCTGAAAAGCCAAATTACATGGCTGAGAGAGAGGCCCTTTAGCCTAATACAAAAGAAAGATGAGATGATTTTGTAAAATTAAATTTAAGTATGGAATTTTTGAACACAATACATATTACTATATACATTATGTTTCTATCTTATTCCTTTCAGCATATTAGAAGATACATGACCTACTGGAAAATAAGGTGAAACGATGAAACTACAGATGAAACGGTTTTACTGATTGAGTTTATTTGCCCCAAAACTGTTGGAATAAGTGAAACATGGTTGGATAAGGATGATATCTTGATGGTAATAGAAATGGAAAGATTATGATGTTTTCTATGAGGATAGAAAGGACAAGGAGGGGGGGGTGCTGTTGATGATAGCAGACAAATTATGCCTGCGCAAACTGGAGATGTGAGATGTAAATAGAGGTAATGGTTCGAGTCAGTATGGTGTGAGGTGGATGTTGACAGACATATTTAGTTAGATGCTGCTACCAGGGAAGGTGGAGAATGGTGATGAAGAAATGTATAATCAGTTTCAATTAGTGAACAAGGGCTGGATGATTTTAATTATAGCAGTATAGATTAGAATGAACAGATAGCATTTGGGAATAAGGAAAATTAATTTCTTGAGTCCTTGAGAGACAATCTCTCAGGCAGTATGTAAAGGACACACAGGGATTTGAGAGTTTTAGATCTGATTATTTTATCAGCGGATATGATTGTGAGTGGGGGTTTCTCGCTTCCCTTAGTTGGTGAGAGTGATCATGAAGTTATCACCTGGGTTGTGACTAGCCATATGAAGACTTCTATGAAGAAAGGATATGTGTGGAATTACAAAACTGGTAATGATGAAAGGCTTAGGAGACAGCTTGGACCTATAGTGTGGAATGAGGTGTTAAGCAGGCAGGAGATAAATACTGCATGGGAACTTACCAAAACATATTTAGCAACATCAATGTGCAAATGTATTCCAAAAGTCAAAAGACTGAATAAAGTAGGTGTCAAATGGATGAATAAAAGGATTAAACATGAAATTTGGAAGAAGAGGAAACTGTGGAGGCAGCACAAGATGAATAATGGCAGCAATCAATTGCATGAGGAATATAAAGAGCAGACCAGGAAGGTGACTCACTTGATAAGAACAGCAAGATTACAGTATGAACAGAAATTTGCAAATCAGGCCAAGAAAAATCCTAGAGAGATTTTCAGATATGTGGAAAGTAGAAAAAAGAATGATTATTAAGATGATGTTAATTGATGAAAATGATAGAATGGTAACTGCTGCAAAAGAGACATCATTGAGGTATTCAGTAAACAATTTATAAGGGTGAAATAATGAAAAACAAGTACAGAGTATAGGAGAGGACGGCTTAATTGTGAGTGAGCAGGAGGTATATGAGGAAATAAATAAGCTTGATGTCAATAAGGTAATAAGATTTGATGATGTATCACCACATGCCTTAAGGGAATGTTCCAGGAAATTGGCATTGGCATTGGCATACCTGTTTAATAAGAGTTTTACAACAGCACAGGTTCCATGAGAGTAGAAGGTAAAATTGTTCCACTGCATAAAGGTAGTGGTAAGGCTGTGGCTGCAAATTATAGACCAATTTGTATATCTGGAGTTGTGGTTAAGATAATGGAGAGATTGAGAACCAGCATGCAGAAATGGGTTAATAGCAGCAGTATTCTCTGTGCTTGTTAGTATGGGTTTGTTGAAGGAGATTATGTTTGTACTATAACTTTGACAAGGGAGATATACAGTGGTATACTTAGATTTTGCAAACGTTTTTGATAGACTGCCACATGATAAGCTGTTAAAAAAATTGAAACAAGCATGATTGAATAATAGACTGGTGAGCTGGATCAGTGACTGGCTGTCAGATAGGTATTAGAAAGTTGTATGTGGGGATGCAGTATTCTGAAAGAGGAAAGTCGCTAGCGGTGTGCTATGGGTGTCTGGCTTGTGGTCATTGTTGTTTGATTTGTATATTAATGATATTGGGATGGGTTTAACTGGTGATGTGTAACTGTTTGCAGATGATGAAAAACTGGGGAGAGCAATGCAGAATCAAGCAGATTTAATGGCCTTAAAGGAGGACCTGAATAGATTGTATAAATAGGCAAGTAAGTGGAACCGTCAGTTCAATGTTGCAATGTGTATTGTTTTGAAATTCTGTAAGCAGGAATGGAATGCAACGTATACGCTATATGGGGAACTCTAAAGGAGGTAGAAGAGGTAAGAGATCTGGGAGTGGTAGTGGACGAGGAACTTAAATTCAAGGATCATATTGCACAAGTTGTAAATTTGTCACATCAGATAATGGCAATGATGTAGAGGACCTTGATGTGCAGAAATAAATGGGTTATGATTCCATTGTATAAGGCAGGGATCAGCAACCTTTTCAGACTCGCGGGTCACATTCAACTTTTATTTTTAATAATCAGGCCACAAGTGTTTAATTGAGAAAATAGTTAGTGAAAAAAATACTTAAGTTATCAATTTTTATTATATCAATTAAAAAAAAAACAGAAATATTTCAAGTATGAGATATGATAAGCATGAAAATGAAACTCAATGAAAAATTATCACATAAAAACAAATTGATATAGTTTATGCATCACAATATGTGTGTCTCCCTGCTTAATGTGACTTTTGTGATTGTTTTCACTTAGCCAAATTATCTATATCCACTTTATAACCTGAGGTGCAAATTCGAATCGAAGCATTCAAATGTTCATCAGTCAGTCAGTCAAGAAGAAAATTTATTTTTTCTAAAACCGATGACAGAAAATGCTTATTCGCAAATGTATGTGCTTCCAAATGCGACTGTCATCTTCTTTGCGAAACTGATTAATACTTCAAATTTTTTGGTAAGCATCGATAAAATTTTTGGATGTTTTCTAACAAAAATACGTTTTTTAATGTTTCATTGTGTTGTAATTCCAAAACTTCCATCTGTAGTTGGTTTGGTACATCATCAATGTCGACATTAAAAGAGTTCAAACATAATCGCATTTCGATGCTATTTTTATGAAAATCAACAAATCTTGTTGTACGGGCGATATCATGAAGTATAGGTATAAAATTATTTTGAATTTATTATTCATATTATAAAATGTATTATTTAAATAACTCAACATACAGGCTACATGTTATGTAAGTACGGTCAACCTTTTATGGGCTGCCAAAAATGCACGTTTGTTCCACATGCAGGCTGCTGGTTGCCGAACCCTGGTATAAGGCCTTGATCAGGACTCGCATATTGTTGTACAGATTTATTTATTGGGTTTTCATGGTGACAAGGATATGGAAAGGGTCCAGAGTAAATTCATAAAGATGGTCAGCAGTCTTTGGAATATCAAGACATTGAAAAAATGTAAATTGGCAAGCCTTGTGAATAGAAGGAGGAGGGGAGATGCGATTGCGATATATAAGTTAGTCAGGAGTTGTTATCATGTTGATATGGAAGAAATATTTCATAGAATGAGTGGGTGAGGAGGGGTAGAACAAGAGGCCATCCCTGGAAACACTGCATAAGGAAGGTGTGAGCAGAGGAGTAAGGAGAGTGGTTGTGAGTAGAATATATTTCCATGATTCTCTGATGCCATGGAGGGCAAATATTAATAATAATATTTTTTAAAATTAGTGAACACTATATCCCACTCAACTTTCTACATCTTTTCCACATTTCTCATCATCCTCACCATTCCCAAAATTCAGGCATCTAAATTAGAGCTGTATAATACTGATTCAGTTGATATCCGTGCATGATTTCCTTATCTCCTTTCATCAGTGCTCTCCATTTTTGTAACATATGCTGCTGAACTTCTTGTCTGTTATTAATACTATATATCTTGCCTCACCAGTTATTGCAACCTACCAGTGATTGTTGTTATCATATGCACATTTCTCTCTAGTCCAAAGACTCATCATAGGAGGCTGTCCATAACTATTATTTAATAATGCCTATCATATTTCAAGAACTCATTTTTGATAACAGAACATACATGACTGACTCTGGTAACCATTACACTTATTTGCTACTATACCAGAAAAACACCAAGATCCATACTAATTACTCTTACACACTTTCCACAGGAGGCACATTTTTTTCTCTCTCTCTCCTCTTGTCATGTATTGAAAAATTTCTCTGTTGAAATTTTTTTCACTAGATTATAAATGAAATTAAGCAAACCAGCCCTGTTAATATGCATCTACAGACATAGGACACTATGGGAGGCATAGGATCAACCATCTTATCCTTGAGATAGTCAGGTTGTGAAGTCCGCAGCTAAAGAACCTCAGTGGTTTGTGAAAAAGCTTAAGACAAGACATAAATTAGATTAAAGATGCCAAGATATTATATTCTTGTTTAATCCTTTACACAAGTGTCATCAAACAAAGTTTGTACATGAGGTATCTTCATGACAAGACTATTTATATATAGTCACTAATGTCTACACATTAGTGACTATTTACTAGATGTTTTGCTTGGAGAGTTGTGAATGAGTAGAATGGGTTCAAAGAGAGGTATGATAGATTGGGTCTCCTGCAATGAATCTTCACTCCATGGAGGTGCCCGTATAATAATTAATTACCTTAATATTCTGTAATGCAAAGCATACTTCCTTTTGGGTGTATAATTATTATTAGTAGTAGTACGGGCAACTCCAAGGAGTCCTTAGACTCATCGAGGGAGGCCCTAACATCATGTCAAGAACTACTATTCAACATTCATACAGTATCTATCATATACTTCACCTTGAACTCATTTACAGTCATGGCACCCACAACACACTATGGCAGCTTATCCACTCATTCACTACTCTCCAAGTAAAAAACTTAGCTCTAACACCCTTGCTAACTACACTCTTCCCAGCTTCCATGGATTGCCCTTAGTCTTCCCACCACCAGTCCTATTCTCAAAAATATCTTCTGAATTAATCTTATAGAAACCCTTCAGTAATTTGAATGTCTCGATCATATCACCCCTTTTCTGCCTATCAACCAATTTCTGCAACCCACAAATCTTCAACCTGTTCTCATAAGGTTCATTTCATAGACCTACTATCATCTTGGTCACTCGTCTCTGGATCCTCTCCACCTACTCCCCATCAAGAAGAAACCCTGGTGCCTAAATTTGGACACAATAGTCTAGGTGGGGTCTTATCAAGGTTCGATATAGAGGAACAATAACCTGTTTGCCTCTGCTTGTCAAGGATTTTTCAGCAAACAAGTGATTTGATGAGCTGATTTAGCCACTTTTGTGATGTGTCCCCTAAACTTCAACTCCCTCTCCACCAACACTCCTAAATCCCTGCCCTCATCAATCTCCTGGAGTACAGTTCCACCAATGTGGTATACTGCTACTAATCTTTTCACCCCAAAATGCATAACCTTACATTTTGCCACATTAAATTGACATCCATTCTCCTTAGCCCAGCCCTCCAAACTATCAAAATCATCCTGCAAAATTTCAACATCCTGTGCATTCACTATTGCTCTACCCAACTTTGCATCATCAGTAAACAAATGAACAGTTCCTCTCGGATCCTTTCCTATATTGTTAATGAACAAATTAAACAGTAGTGGTCCAAGAACAGAACCATGTGGCACACCACTAGTCACTGGTTGTCTTTCGGACTCTACTCCTGAATAAACCACTCTCTGATATCTCTCCATCAACCACCCTCCTATCCATCTCGCCAACCCTATATCCATTCCCATATGCTGCAGTTTACTGATTAGAATTCCATGTGGTATGCTGTCAAAAGGGCTTAACAAGGTCCAGTATGATCACTGTAAACCCATTACTCTTATCCAGTTCAGTCGTCACTGTGTTATAAAACGTGAGCAAGTTACTGAGGCATGATCAACCCTACAAAAAACCATGCTGTCTCCCATACAGTATCCCATTTTCATCTATCCATTCCTGTATTCTTCTCTTGACTATTTTCTCCAAGACCTTGACAACGATTCCTGATATGCTGATAGGTCAGTAATTTACAACAGCAGTCTTCGAACCTCCTTTATGCAGTGGAACTATTTTCCCCTCTTTCCACCCCCTTGGGACTAACCCAGACCCAAAACTCAAATTAAACAAAATGGTCAAGGCACTGACAATTCTTTAGCTGCTTCACATACGAAACGAGCTGGTATACCATCCAATCTCATATATGTATTGATGTTGAGGTTTTGTAATAGACTATTGACTTCCATTCACTACCATTCCCGTATAAGCTGTTGGTTCCTTCATTCCTGCAGTGTCATCACCTGGATGATATACTCTTGCAAAGTGCTCGCTCAGTAATTCAACTCTATCAACTGATTCGGTTACCTCCCTACCATCGGCATTCTTTAAAATCATTCTGCCATATACATATTTTCTTTTACTTGCAACATATCGAAAAAACTGTTTGGGATTCTCTTTAGCCTGCATGACTAATTTTCTTTCGTAATCTGCTTTTGCTTTTCTTACCACACTTGTTACCCTTCTGGCCTGTGCTTTATACCGTTCATGTGCCTGCAGGTCGCCTTTCTCCTGAAATTCCCTCCACAGTTGTTTCTTTTTTTTTGCAGCTCAAGCTTAATGGTGTTATTCATTTATTTAACTCCTAATTGATTTACTATTCAGACTTTAGGTATACAGTCTGCCATTGCCTCCTGCTAACACTCCTTAACCACCTCCCATGCACTATCAACATCCATCCCTTGCAGTTTTACATGCCATGACACTGAACCAAGCAAACTCCTAAGCTTATCATACTTACTAGCTCAGTAATACCATATGTACCCCGACTAAGTCAAGCAATCTCTGACCCCTAGTATTTTCCATTACATGCTAATGGAAGTTTTCCATTACATGCAGATAGTTATCCCTTAATAACCGCATAAAATCCAATTCCTTCCTCCCATGTGTCCTCTCCTCCTTCCAATCAATGTTACCCTAGTTGAAATCCCCCATAATAATTATCCTCCTTCCACTCATTGCTTCTACTTGCTTATGCATACTATCTCATACCAAATAGCCTCAAATGTGCTCTTTTCTCTATCCTGCAGTTCAACTTCTATTCTTCTTGGCTGCAGTTCATCAGCTATCATCAATAACACCCCCCCCATTTTATTCTCCCTATCCCTCCTGAACACACTATACCCCTCACATTTAATCCCACTAACTATATCATCTTCTGTCAGCCATATTTCACTAATGCCAATAACCTGTGGCCTTTAAGAACCAACCAAGTCCAAAAATTCTTCCTTCTTGTTCCTAATACTCCTGGCATTAGTATACATGAAATGCAGATCCCACCCCTATTTTGATGCCTTATACTATCCCAGTGTTTCTCAACATGGGGCATATGCTCCACAGGGGGCAATTTGAATATTTTGGGGTACACGTAGATATTTATACATATTTATATTATACTTTTTCAGAATTTGGCTGACTATTATGCTAGGGGGAACATCAAAATCTTTGAGACGTTGAGGTGAGGCATGATCCAAAAAAAGTTGAGAAACACTGTTACTATCCCATTCTGATTTATTGTCCTTCGTACTTGCTCAGGCATATTATACACATTCATACACTCAACTGCCTCCCTAAAGTCTGCATATCTACCCCCCCCCCTTAATAACTCTAGTTTCCCTGATTCTGCACTTCCACTTCATTCAACAACACTTTTTACAAGTCTCCGCACACCAAATCCATTCAAATGCAAACCATCCATCTTATATAAATCCTTTCGCCCATCAAACTCACTCCACACATTCACAAACTCCACACCACTCCTCCTGAATAACCTGTGCATAGATTCATTTGCAATAATGCTACGCATTATTTGAGGAAATAATAGAAGGAAAGTTGAAGGAAAAAAGTTTGAATGAATCAGGCTTATCTGATAGAATAGAGGAAATAGCTTCATCAATAGTAGAAATTACTAAAAAGTTAAGAAAATCATTACCAGCAAATAGAACTTCTAGAGAAAAATTTAGTTTATTGACACTTGATCTAATCAAAAAAAAAAAAAAAAAAAGATAAGGATTAAGGAAAAGGAAACACAAAAGTACCAAAGACAACATGGAATTTGTAATAATGGAAAAGTTAGAAAAGAAATCAAAAACATCAGAAATATAATTTAAGAACAATTTAGAACATAATATAAAACAAAAAATCTCAGAAAATGATCAAACAAGGGTTATATGGAAGCAAAAAAATGGATTCCAAAATTGAAAAATTAGCAAGCAATAGTACAATACAATAGCAAAGAAATAATGAAAATAGGTTCCTGTAAAACTCACTACATATACACAGACAAAGAAAGAGATACAAATCCTCCACTATATTTGGCTGAAGCCCACACAGAACCACCGATCACAGTGGTGTGGTTAGTGCATCCACTCTCCAGCCAAAAGGCTGCTGGTTCAAATCCCACTATGGGCATGGATGTTTGTGACTGGCTGTGGAAATACTAGCGGTGAGTTAGTTGTAATTGGTGGAGAGTTGTAGAATAGGTGCCTCCCTCAATGCGTCTTTGGGCTCCCTGGAGATGTTACATAATAATAAGACCTCCAGGGAGCCAGGGACTCATCAGGGGTGGGGGCACACACTATACTCAGCAGCTATCGTACTTGTTCTTGAATTCATTCTCACTGCTTGTACACACAGCATCATTCCAATTATGGAAAGCCTTAAGTCAATAAAGAATAATAAAAGTTCTGAAGAAGATGATATATTAGCAGAACACGCAATATAGGAGGTTCACAGCTTCATGAGGTCATATTAGATATGCTAAATGATATTTTAACTATAAAAAAATTCAGTGCAGTCACAAATCATTATTTTATTATATAATAAAAGGCAGAAGAGATTACATCAATAACTATAAGCCAATCAATTTGCCGTCACAATTATATGAAATATGTCAGGAAGACAGGTAAGTGGGGGAGCACAGAGAGAAACTGTTACAGGAGAGAATGAGGGATGCATATGAGTAATCGAGAAATAGGGTGGTAAGAGGTGTAATGTATGGAGACTCGATGATCTGTGGTGTTCAAGATAGAATGCGTGAGGAGTGTTTGCTAGGAGGAACGATTGAAAGTGTGGCTATGACAGTTAAGAGAGGTGAAAGGGTGGATGAGATGATTGTGATGGTGATAACAAATAACTTGAGTGGTGGTGTAAATAGGACAGCGAGAGACATGAGATTCTTCCTTGAGGTTGTACAAAAGAAGACACAGAGAGGGGAAGATTGTGTGTATTGCCTAGGTATGATAGTGACGAGCTGAGCAGAAGAGCGGTGATATTGAATGACATAATAGCGAGAATGTGTCAGAAGAGAGGATTAGAATATTATTATTATTAGCTCGGGCAACTCCAAGGAGTCGACAGACTCATCGAGGGAGGCCCTAACATTATGTCAAGAGCAACTATTCGACATTCACACAGTATCTATCCTACCTCACCTTCAACTTATTCACAGTCATAGCACCGACAACAGACTCTGGCAGCTTATTCCACTCATTCACCACTCTCCAAGTAAAAAACCTACTTCTAACACCCCTGCTAACCACACTCTTGCCCAGCTTCCATGTATGGCCCCTAGTCCTCCCACCACCAATCCTATTCTCAAAAATATCTTCTGGATTAATCCTATAGAAACCCTTCAGTAATTTGAATGTCTCAATCATACACCCCTTTTCTGCCTATCGACCAATTTTTGCAATCCACAAATCTTCAACCTGTTCTCATAAGGTTCATTCCACAGACCTGCTATCATCTTGGTCACTTGTCTGTGGATCCTCTCCAGCTCCCCCCCCACCATCAAGAAGAAACCCTGGCACCCATATCTGGGCACAGTAGTCTAGATGGGGTCTTATCAAGGCTCGATATAGAGGAACAATAACTTGTTTGTCTCTGCATGTTAAAGTATTTTTCAGCAACCAAGTGATTTGATGAGCTGTTTTGGCCATGTGTTGCAATGTTCCCCCTAAACTTCAACTCCCTATTAACCAACACTCCCAAATCCCTGGCCTCATCAATCTCCTGGAGTACGGTTCCACCAAAGTGATATACTGCTGCTAATCTTTTCACTCCAAAATGCATAACCTTACACTTTGCCACATTAAATTGACATCCATTTTCCCTAGCCCAGTCCTCTAAACTATCCAAATCATCCTGCAAAATTTTGACATCCTGTGCACTCACAATTGCTCTACCCAACTTTGCATCATCAGCAAACAAGTGAACACTTCCTCTCAGATCCTTTCCTATATCGTTAATGAACAAATTGAAAAGTAGCGGTCCAAGAACAGAACCCTGCGGCACACCACTAGTCACAAGCCTTCTTTTGGACTCCACTCCTGAATAAACCACTCTCTGGTATCTCTCCATCAACCACCCTCCTATCCATCTCACCAACCCTATATCCATCCCCATCTGCTTCAGTTTACTGATTAAAGTAACATGTGGTATCCTGTCAAAGGCCTTGGCAAGAGCCAGTAGAATCACTGTAAACCCATTACCCTTATCCAGTTCAGCCATCACTGTGTTATATGTGAGCAAGTTACTGAGGCATGACCTACCTTTCACAAAACCATGTTGTCCCCCATACAGTATCCCATTTTCATCTATCCAGTCCTGTATTCTTCTCTTGACTAATTTCTCCAAGACCTTGACAAGGAATCCTGATATGGTAATCAGTCGGTAATTTACAACAGCAGTCTTGGAACTTCCTTTATGCAGTGTAACTATTTTCCCCTCTTTCCATCCCCTTGGGATTAACCCAGACCCGAGACTCAAATTAACAAAATGGTCAACGGTACAGACAATTCTTTAGCCGCTTCACATACAACACGAATATGTGGATGCTTGGAGTGCGTTTGAGGGAAGAGGAATTGTATGCGAGAGACCACTTGCATTTGAATGAGGAAGGACGTAGGCATCTGGAGAGACTGCTGTTTTGAAAGAGTCAGTGTGTCCCAGTGTGGATGGTAGCAGGGGTGGCCTTTTGTGGGAATGGGTACTTGGGAGAAGGGGGATGACATCAAATAACGGTGAGCCCAGTGGAGTCTAGAGGGGATAATGCTGGGTACAGAAACAGTGGCATTATTATGTTTTATACTAATGCCAGGAGTATTCGGAATAAGGGAGAGGAATTGGTGGCACTGATAGCATCAGCCTGGCCAAAGATTATTGGGATCACGGAGACGTGGTTGACAGAAGAGGATGTAATAACAGGAATAGATGTTGCTGGGTACAGCATTTTTCGACAGAATAGAAAGGAAAAGCATGGTGGTGGAGTACTGCTTTTGATTAGTGCGACCTATGTCCTCTAAGAGTGAAAGCTTTGGAAAGCTGTGACATTAATGATTTTGAAAGCATATGGTGTGAGGTGCAAGTGGGCAAGACAGTATATTTAGTGGGGTGTTGCTACAGACCAAGGAGCATAGAGAGTGGGAACCAGGAGATGTTGAGACAATTGAGCGTGGCAAGTGCAAGAAGAATGATTGTTATTGGAGATTTTAACTGAAGCAGTATAAATTGAAAAGAGGAAGATGCATTTAGCAATAAGGGAGTGGAATTTCTAGAATTCTTGATGGGTAAATGTCTTACGCAACATGTAACAGAGGGAACAAGAGGTATAGATTTGGTTATAGCATCAGAAGAGTTGATAATAACTGAGATGACATCTCTCCCACCAGTTGGAGAGAGTGACCATAAGGTTTTGACTTGGAAAACGAATAGACATGCAGCTGTATCAAAGAGACGGGAACGTATGTGGAATTATAAAGCAGGTGATTATAATAGTCTTAGACGTCAACTTGGGGAAGTTTCGTGGATTGAGGATTTGGAAGGCCAGGATATCATTAATGCTTGGGAAATTGTGAAGGAATATTTGATAGTAGCAATGGTAAGCTGTATTCCACGAGTGAAGAAGAGGACACAATTTGGAGTAAAGTGGACATGAAGAATATAAGACACAGGGCAGGAGAGTGACTATTATGGTAAGGAAGGCGAAACTGGAATATGAGAAAAGATTGGCCCATAGATCCAAGGAAAATCCTAGGGACTTTTTCAGCTATGTGGCCAGTAGGAGGACAAATGACTATGTTGAAGAATGACATTGTGGGATAAAAATGGGAATAGAGTGAATGATGCAGAGGACGTAGTGGAATTGTTCAATGAACCCTTTATTGGAGTATATCATCCTCAAGGAGTCAATTTGAATACTAGAGGGATTGGGCAGGTTCGAGGTTTAGAGGTGCAGGAGGAGAGTGTGTTCCACATACTGAGTATTCTGGATGTTAGTAAAGCTGTGGGACTGGATGGTATTTCACCACGAGTTTTGAGAGAATGTGCTAAGGAATTGACAGTGGCTTTTGACCTTTGACCTTAGCTTTTCAATGAAAGTCTGGCTGCAGGAAAGGTACCGATGGAATGGAAGGAAGGTAAGATAGTGCCATTGCATAAAGGCAGTAGCTGACTTCAAGTGTCTAATTATAGCCCAGTTTGTGTGTCATCAGTAGTTAGTAAGATCTTGGAGAAAGTAGTGAGGGACCATATACAGCATTGGGCAGCTGAGAGTAATGTTATCTGTGAGTGTCAACATGAATTTGTGAAGGGGCTCTCTTGTTTTAGCAATATGCTAGCCTTTTATGACAAAGTTACAAGAGCATTAGATGAGCGAAAGGCATATACTGCCATTTTCCTAGACTTAGCAAAGGCATTTGACAGGGTGCCACATGATAAGCTGATATTCAAGTTGCAACACATGGGACTGGATGTCAGATTGGTCGGCTGGATTCAGGATTGGCTGTCCGATAGGTATCAGAGAGTTGTGTGTGGTTGAGCAATATCAAATTGGCAGAAGGTTACAAGTGAGGTTCCACAGGGCTCAGTACTGGGACCTATATTGTTTAACCTTTATATCAATGACATTGTCCGTGAATTGCAAAGGGATATTCAATTGTTTGTGGATGATGCGAAGCTGGGAAGGGTTATTAGTAATAGTGCAGATGCAGCAGCCCTGCTAGAATATTTGAATAAGCTAGATAATTGGGTAAACGAATAGGGTTGTCAGTTTAATGCAGCAAAATGTAAGGTCTTGAGGTTTGGGACACATCGATGGGATGCTGCATACTCTATGGGAGGAGTTAAACTGGAGGAAGTAGGGGAGACAAGAGATCTGGGGTTGATGATTGATAGAAACCTGAAATTTAGGGGCAAAGGTAGTGAAGTTAGCACAGAGGATTGTTGCAATAATGAGAAGGACACTGACCTGCAGAGATAAAATGGTTATCATTTCGTTGTATAAGACTGATCAGACCACACTTTGACTATTGTTCTCAGATCTGTCCCCAGTATTTGAAGGGGATAAATTAACTGTGGGAAAGGGTATAAAGGCAGATAACAAAGATGGTGTCAGGACTGTACAATGTTAGTTATGAGGATCGGCTGAGGGAGTGTGGACTGCAGAGTTTGGTGGATAGAAGAAGGAGAGGTGATATGATTGAGACTTTTAAACTGTTGAGAGGTGGTTACAGGGTTGATACTGGGGAGTTCTTTCGCTTGGTTGAACAGCGGGAAGGAGTCATGACAAGGGGGCCATCCCTGAAAGTTACGAAAGGAAACTGTGAGAAAGAGGGTGAGGATTGTTTTTTTTTGCATGGAGGGTGGTTGAACCATGGAATTCATTGCCTGATAGAGTGGTGAGAGCGAGAATGGTCAATGAGTTTAAGGAGTGGTATGATAGACTTTGTGTTTTCTAGGAGGGACCTCCCTGAATGAGTCTTGATAGATTTGTGTTTCTTAGAAAGGACCTCCTGCGATGAGTCTTTTCACTCCATGGAGGCCTGAATAATAATAACGATAATAAAGGATTAAACCAAGTATATAATTTCTTGGTATCTTTTATTTACATTAGATTCTAATTCATGGGTGAATATTTTATGCTAGGATGGATGTTGATGACCGAGGTACTCAAGAAAAAGCCGAAGTGAAGGTAGTCCATGGTTCCAAACTAAGAATATATTGATTGTCAATGTACCTTTTCATAATTTATGATGGTATTTTTCTAGGACTTTTTCAAGTGCTTCCATATAAAGATTTTATAAAACCACTGAAAGAGGGCTGTCAATGACCAGAGTTCTGTTTCATATTATATTTTTATATTTGAAATATCCATAAATATTTTTAATGGCACTTGTGGCATAATAAAAATGATTTATTAAACACATGTGTTCACAAGAATATAAAATAGTAAAAATAAATCACAGAGAGTAAAAATTATTTTACTGTACGTATTTCAACCAGAAATTAACTTGGTCATCAGTGCATCAGCATAATCAGTAACAAGGTGAAGCTAGAACAAGGAATGCTAATCCTATTTGCAGAGCTGAGTCACATGCCAGATGCAACCTAGTGGATGGTTACAATAAAATGAGATTATAATGACAGCCCAATTTAAATTAAGTGATTTGAATTAAAATTAAATTTATTTAAATAAAGAAATGACAAGCACTTTATTAAAAAAAATTCATAATTTGAATGGATAGAACACACTGTTGCTTGCCATTTATGAGGATGAGACCCTCCCAAATCTTTGCTGTGAATAGGCAGCCAAGAATTGGCTGGTCATTCTGATTTAATATTAGGCAGTGTAAAAGTGCTTCAGTACTCGCTTTAAATAACACCATAGGATATCATGGGTCATGTCCATTCCATGCTGAGCAAGCCCAGATTTTTCAGGTTAATTGTTGTTAATATAAGATTGGTGTTTTTGTGGTCGTTTTTCTGTTCATAGGTAAATTTTATGATAGGATTTTTGGAATGTTCTTATGAATATTTTAGGTGCTAGTCAGTTTTTCATTTGTCCATTGTGGAACCACAATCCTGTCCTGTTTATTGAATTGTAAAAGTATACCATGTTGGGTCTCTGTAGCAAAGAAGCTAGATTATTTAACTTATCTTACCTATGCTACTAAACATGCTGTTTCTGTACTTTCATGGGTATGATTCAAATAAAAAAAAAATGATAATCCTAATTTTTACAAAGTAAGTCTCATTAGATCTTTAGGAAGAAACTTGACATTAGCATCATTATAACTCTTCCCAACTTTGCATTATCAATAAATACAAAATATCTTGTCTATCATTAACACTAAGCAGGAATCCAAGAACAGAGGCATGCCTGGGATACTGCTTCCCTCCCCACGTGCAATACTGTGCTTTTTGGTATTTTTCAGTCATTTGATCTTGTCTCCATCTGGCTAATCTTATTATTATTATCTCTCTCTCCCTCACTAGTGCAACAACTTGCTGTGTAGCAGGCTGTCAAATACCTTTGGAAAGTCCAAAAATATCATCACATATGAGTCTCCTTATCCAACACCTTTATTATTTTTTATGAAATAAAAATAGATTGTCATAGCAAGACCTATCCATTACAAACCCCTGCTTACCATCATAAAGAATAATATGCCTGTCAGCTCAATTCCTGTATTGTCTATAAATATTCTTTCCAGTACTTTATACCGACTGCAGATAAAAAGACTGTTCTACAATTGACCAACTGTCTTAGCACTACTTGTGAGGCAGCAGCATTATTTTGCTCTCTATTGTGATGCTGTCTGTTGTAAGACTCATTAAACAACCATATCAAGAGCATAGTCAACTTTGGCATTGCACATTGCAAAAATCCACAATATAATCCAGCCCCTAAGCCTTAACGTATCTGGAGCAGAGTTTCCCAAAGTGAAGTCTGCAGCCTGGTACTTATCCTGAGGTGGGGGAAGACCTCATAAAATATAAAAATTTAAATATGGCATATCAGCTGTTGAAAGTTGATCTATAAAAAAA
Organism: Typopeltis vanoorti; assembly: GCF_054136105.1. Taxonomy (NCBI): domain Eukaryota; kingdom Metazoa; phylum Arthropoda; class Arachnida; order Uropygi; family Thelyphonidae; genus Typopeltis; species Typopeltis vanoorti. Next base: position 9,540,555 of record NC_143571.1, read on the forward strand.
TAAATGACAGAAATGCATAAATGTTGTATATTCAAGTTTATGTGCACATAAGAAATGCACACTTAGTCTCATCGATTGCCTGATCCATATTAGTCACAAGTAAATATGTGTATTTGTACTGGTATTTGACTTTATTAGTGTTACAAATCTATTTATTTAAAATAATTTATTATATTATAATTACAGCTATTTTGCCTGCTTCAGTTTAGGAGTACCCCTGTTTAAATGTCATTGGCTATTTACTCATGGATTCTTAGGGCATTATGAGTGTAGATGTACTAAAAAGTATATGTAGCCTAAGGAATAGAAAATTGCACATACCTTTTTCTGGGTGTTGTGGCTTTTCCTCTGTCTGCGATGTCGAAAACTGCAGTGTGTGTGTGTGGGGGGGGGTAGGCAGTTTGGTAGAATAAGTTAGAAAAACCTGGGTTTTTCTAACTCATTCATTCATTCATTTCTAATCCTTGTATGTCCTTTCTTATGAGCATTACATAGCATAGATGTCAAGATTGCATTGTCATGTTCGCATTGAGGATAGAAAAATTATATGATTGTCACTGTGCGATCCTGATGCATCTCCTCTTGCCTTAATATTTTCTTTTCTGATGATGCTGGCATAATGTGTTCACCTTCATTTATTTCATTCCAGCTTTATTTATTTACTTGACTTTTGTCATTGTCTGTAGTTTAATGTTCCATGTTCTTAATCTCTTTTCCTTGCTGCTCATCATCCAGTGATACTGATGCAAGCTGACTACAGAGTTTTCTCTCATATAACTTATAGTTCCATGTAAATTGGGAGGAAGACATACTATCTTCTCATTTCAATCCTTGTTCTTGTAAATTCTCCCCTCAGTAGAATCCCTATCTGTTGCCTAACCATTCTACCTAAACATTTATGGTCATTTTTCTCTACATTCCCAGTCCTGCATTTCAAGCTCATGCCAAATAATTTCAGTGTGCCATCACATGTATTACCATTTTTTTGCCACCATTATGAGCATGTATAATTCTTCTGTTATAATTAATGGTTCTATCCCATTCTTGTTTTCTTCTATCCTCCGGGATAATTATGTATGCTAGTTCCATTTCTGCCTGTCATCTTCAGTTAATGAAGCATGATTGACATATTTCCAGCTAAGGTTAATTTCTCATTATGTGTTATTTGAATGTATTGAGGTTAGTTAGAAAATAACTTAAAGGTAATTCAGAATTAAGTAAGTTATAAATGAAAAATGTTATATTCTAAATTAGTCTGTTTCATTCCTAGAAGTAACTTGCTTGCGTGGAGATGGAAAACAAGTTGAGCCATTTAACTGCCTGAGTGATTCTTTTCATTTGCAAGATATAAAAAATTTACATCAGATTCCTGTTGGTGTTCAACCATGTTATATTTCATGCAGTTCCTTATGCCATTATTCTGAGTGGTCAGAATGGAGTTCTTGTAATAATTGTTCTACTATGCAACTTCGAATGAGGTATCTAATTGGTAAGTAATTGTGCTTTTTTTTTCTCATTTCTTAGCTTCATTTTTTTTTAATGTTGAGTACATTCAGTGCTTATGATTTGCTGCTTCTGTCTTGGAGCCTTATTTATTAAAAATAGTATTTATTTAAATAAATACTATTTTACTCTCTTTCCACTCTCTTTCTCAGAACTGTGTCAGAGATGTGACTTAAGTTAAACATTGGCAGGGGTGTGGTCATGTGCCCTGCTGATTTTCATGCACCTTCTTGTAACATGCAGTCTTATATCTCATCTAATCCTAAGCAGCATTCTAATTGAGATTTTACAAGCAAAGTATACGAACGTCATATTTTTAGTGGCTTTCTGTAATCTTTTTATAAGATGTATTTAAATTACATGAAACACTTCAGGCCATTAACTACACTTTAGAAATACAAGATCATCTATAATTCAAAGTTTCTCTTTTAGCATCATCTTTATTCACTATATTATACTTTGCAAGAAATTATCTTCTTACTTTCTTCCTTTGATGCAAAGTTGGGAAATGTTATCCCTCTATCCACCCATCTATAAGGGATATAGCTGATACAGAATCTCTGTGGACTGATTTTAACAGGCTGGTTCTTTGGAAAATGACAACGAAGGTTCATTTCAGTGTTGCTAAGTATAAGTTATGCATTTTGGAGTAAGAACATTGGAGATAGAATATTGTATTAATGATAAATTCTGAAAGTAATGAGGCCAGAGACTTAGGAGGGAATTGATGGTGAACTGAGAATCACCTTTTGAGGGCCATATTGCTGAGGTGGTTAAGTCATTATTTAAAGAAAAAGTAAAGAAATTTGAAATAAAGAAGTTATTCTTGTACTTTATAGGACTTTTATAAGTAACATCTGGACTGTTGTGCTTGGATAAGGTTGCCCAAGTTTGTGGAGGAAAGAGAGAGAGAGAGTGTCAAAAAGACATGCTGGAAAGCAACCAAGAATATTTTAGCATATATAATTGCGAATATGAGGACATATTAAGAAAGGTGTTCTTCAAAGTTTCAGAAATAGACATATAAGAGGAAATACAATAGAAACATACAAGTTGATAAAGAATTTTATAATATAGATACAAGCAAAATTTTCAAGCTTGTCGCAGATAGTGGAAGTATTTGTGTTTAGGAAACATGAAAAGCTCAAGTTCTTCTCATGTTGTGTAGCACAAGTAAAACAGGCTGCCCTTGGATGTTATCTTCACTGAATGTGTTCTAGTAATTACTAGAACACATGTAATTAGTCTCCCTGGAGGAGCTAGCAGAATAATAATAGACATAAGAAAAACAGTTCATAAAAATAAGGAAAGGGATTATAAAGAATCATTAGCCAAAATTATCCTACACATGTTATGAAGAAAACTCAATGTCTGAGTGTATTAAGTCTAATAAGCCGACCTGGTTGGCAGAATGGTTAACGTATCCGCTCTCCAGCCAAAAGGCTGCGGGTTCAAATCCTGCCGTGGTCTTGGACGTTTGTGATTGTCTGTGAAAATACTAGTGGAAGTGGTGGGTGGTAGATGGCGTTGGTGTAGTTTGTGGTTCATTGTAGTTGATGGATTGTGGGTGGTAGAGAGAGAGTTGTAGAGTAGATGCCCTCCGTTGATGACTCTTTGGACTCCCTGAAGGTGTCAAGTAATAATAATAATAGAATCTTAAGTCTAATAATAGCACTTTAGTTAGACTTCTTTTTTAGGAAATGACATAAACTAAATCATTAATTATAAAAACTTTAATTAACAACTACCTATATTTCAGATAAATTACATTGCCATCTTCAGGGATCACACAACAATGATATGTGCACACAGGCACTCACACTAAGAAAATGGGGTTGAAGAAATGCAACTGAAGTCAGTCCTAGAATCCTAAAAGGTGCCCCATAGCAGACTAAATTGACCATTGAGCTTGACAGTCTTAGAATGTATGCTTCCCAAATTTGGAGCAGTCTCATGCACCCAAATTTGTTGAGGTGTGGGAAGTTTTTCATAGCCGAGGCTGATTCAAGGAATAATCTTTTGTACTTGAACTTGCTGCAGTGTAATAAAGCGGCCTTCTTCCAGCGTATTCTGTGGTGGGTGTCAAATGCATTGGACACTCACCACAAGTCATGAGTGGCTGTATTGGTGGAACTGGATGTAGTCCTTGTGTTTGGACATCCTGATATTGGCTGTCCTGCCTGCAGGGCCGGCCTTCTCTATAAAGGGGCCCGGGTGCAAGAAACCTTTTGGGGCCCTAAAATATTTTTCAAAGGTAAAAATTAAAGGATTCGAAATAAACGTATTGTAAAACCTCTTACCTGCAAATGATTTTGGCACAGGAAAACAAAAAAATACACATTCGAAATATAATACGTTTCTGCAAATGTGTACCGACTGTGCCCACTCGATCGTGAGGCCAGGGTGCATTGCACCCATCGCACCCCCGAGATGGCCGGCCCTGGTATATTCCAGGTAGGTCTAAGGGAAGTGACTGTTTTTTGGTGGAACAGAAAAAAGATGCCAATTTCCTATGTGATTTGTAACTAGTTGTGAGGTCATATTTTTTTTTAGGATTTTTGTTAGTTTTTTGGATGTATCCTGGATATATGTAATGGTGATAGATTTAGAGGAATCTCTGCTATGAAGGGGGAGAGGGGGGTTGTGGTTAACTGGTTTTAATATATTTTTGGGGGGGGGAGTTATAGGGGTTATTAACACCAAGAAGGTGTTAAGGATGTGGTTAAGTTTAGGAGTTACGGCATTGTTATCTGAACTGATTAATTTTGCCCTGTTATATAGAGTTTTTATAATTCCATATTGTTTAGGGGGGGAGGTGACTGCAGGTGAATGCATCTACCTGTATGTGTAGGTTTTCTGTAAACAGAGAAAGCTAGGGATCTGTCAGGTTGCATGTAATCAATGTATGGGAGACTGTTGTTGTTGTTTGCCTTTTCCAAGGTAAACTGAATCTTGGGTGTTGATTGTTTAAGTGTGTTGAGAAATTGTGGAGTGTATCCAGGCCATACGGTCAAATGGTGAACACATCATCCACATACTGTAGCCAAACAGTGGGTTTATGTGGGGCAGAGTTTAAGGTTTTTTCTTCAAAGGTCTCCATAAAGAAGTTGGCCAGGGATGGAGAGAGTGGAGAACCCATGGTTGTCCCCTCTATCTGTTTATAGAATTTTCCTTGCCAAATGAAATAGCCTGAGTTCATGGTAAACTTAAATAGGGCCGACATATTGGGAGAAAATTTGGCTTGGATGAGGTCTAAGGTATCTTTGAGTGGGATGTTGGTGAATAAGGAGGAGACATAAAAACTGACCATTATGTCTGTGTGTTTGAGTGAGAGGTCTTCTGTACTGGCTTTAAAGTGGCCTGAATTTTTTGTGTGTGAAGGTGTGTTGCCAGTATATTGTGTGAGTACTTTGGCTAAATTTTTGGCTAATTTGTATGTGGAGGAATCAGTGCCATCTGCAATGGGACATAATTGTACTGTGTAAGTTTTACAGGCCTAACATAATGAGTGACAGTAAGGTTAGTTTAAAAGAAGCCACAACAATGTTCACAAACAAGAGAGTAGTAGCTGGCCAAGTGTGGTGATAGACAATTTGGTGGAAAGAGCGAACATGAAAATGAATTGTGATTCCTTACTGAAGAAAATCAATGAGGAAAATCCCTTTTCTCCTGCAGAAGACAGTGGTCATCATCTTTTTGGCCAACTGTGAATTTTTTTGCTTTCAGGAGTGATGAATAGCATACTGGATTGTTGTGTTTTGACTTGATTTTTATCTACAAAATCCACATTTCATCACCAATCACAATACAAGAAAAAGTTTCTCTCTTTCATTTCATAACACTCCAATCATTTTTGTTTTTGAGCTGATTCCACTCGTTGCTGTTTATGAGCATCAGTCATCATATTTGGCACACATATGACACCAATTTCTTATATCACAGCCTTTCTGTTACAAAAACTGACATTTGCCGACCTGGTTGGCCGAGTGGTTAGCGTATCCGCTCTCCAGCCAGAAGGCTGCGGGTTCGAATCCTGCCGTGGGCATAGGTGTTTGTGTTTGTCTCTGAAAATACTAGTGGTGGGTGGTAGATGGCATTAGTATAGATGATGTTTGCAGTTCGTTATAGTTGGTGAATGGAGTGTTGGAGGCAGAAAGTTCTAGAGTAGGTTCCCTTCCTCGATGAGTCATTGGACTCCCTGGAGGTGTCATATAATAATAATAATTTCATGAATGATTGAGCGTGAAACTTCTGGGAATTCAGAAGAAAAAATTCTGTAATTGTAAAATGATGATTCTCACAAATTTTCACATTCTCTCTTTCCACCGAATTGTCTGTCACTGCCCTCTTGATCATGAACATTATTTCATCCTTCTTTAAACGAATGACACCATTGCCTAACTTTACTCGCTCATTACTTTAGGCCCATAAACATTACATAGTCGTCGATGAATTTTTGCAGCACTATTGATTTCCACCAACAAAATCCTATCACACTACGAACCTTGCAGATAGTGGGATTTTTTATCTCAGTACTCATTATAAATTATTCATAAAAGACGGCAAATGATAATGGAATGAAAGTAAAATCATCAACAGCTAGCTAATAAGTCACTCTATGCTACCACTCATGCATGATTCCTCTCCCATATCTGTTTTCGGCAGTAAATTCTGAATGTGCCTCGTATCATGTTTATCATCAGAGAAAATATAACAACAAACAATATATAGAAACAATTAAAGTGATGGGCATTTTAATGCAAGTATTGTGGGTGCATGGACTGGAATATATACTATTAGAATAAAGAAAACCAATAATTGGAGTATTTGAAATGTTAGTATTAAAAAGAAAAGAAAGAAAAAAAAGTGATTTAATGCAATAACTTTCCAATCCTTAAAGATCTGCATATAAAAATCACTAAGTTTTATAAATACCAGGAATGGTATTTATCTTTTATATTCTTACTAGAGTAAGAATATTGTTTAGCTACTTTTATACATATCTTAGCTCTCTTACATATTTCTCTGTATTTTTTTATGGAATCTGCTGATTCATTTGTTAAACTTTTGCTATGCTTTTTTTTTTTCCCAGGGCTACTTCTTTAACTTTTTGTGTCCCCATATGGCAGTGATTCTTAACTGGTGGGCCGCAGCACCCTAGGGAGCTGCAGAGAATTTATAGAATGTTTCTGGTTTTTAATATTTTGAAATTTCTTAAAATAATTATTTTTTGCTCCTTATTTTGCTTTGTTTCAAATTTGTATTGTTTAGTATTAGTAATCTGAATTATGCAGTTTAATGCAGTAGTTTCTTTTGAGGTAGGGCCACAAGTTGACTTTTGGCTGCTGGAAACACTGCATATCGTGACATCTGCCTACTTGATGCATGATAGAAGTGATTCTCTGAAGTTTTAAACAATACTAGTACAAATGCATAGAACTGAATGTTGTTAAGCGCTACTTGAGTGCAATTAATTTTTGAAACATTCAGTGCTGTAATACTGATTTGTTATTTCTTAAAATTTACCCACTTATAAAATGAGCAAACAAAGGACATTATTTGATTTCCTAAATATAAATAACAGTCAAGTTTTTACATAATATTTAAGTAAAGTTGATTTCTGTTTTCTGATTTTTTTTTTGTCATTATGATAAGAAAGTAAAACCACTATTTTAAAAAAAATTTAATTATTATTATCATCATGTTACTAAAAACTAGGGGGCTGTGAAAATATTTTAGGATACTTAGGGGGGGCTTAAGAACACTATAGGGCAGTGGTTACGAACCACTGTCCTATAGTGTTCTTATTTTTCTATCCTTTCAGACAACTTCTTGCATGCCTCCCTAGCTGAATCAATCAATGTTTTCTTCAGAGTTTGCCACTGAGACTCTAAGGTTTGATTCTTTATTTGTGCTGTTTCATTTTTTCTTCAATATTTGTATATTACTTTTACAGGTAAACTGTATAGTCTACAGTTTACTTTTAAAAGCTGCTCAACTTCAATTCATTTTGAAAACTTTCTTACATGCTGTCCTTTTATTATTATTATTATTATTATTATTATTATTATTATTATTATTATACATATCCATGTATAATCTAATACCAACAATAACATCATGTACCAGAGAAGAAATATTCGGAAATACTATCACTGCTTCCTGCCTAGATCATATAAATGTCCGAGCACCACCAAACAGTTACACTGCATCAGTCATAAAATGCAAAGTAGCAGATCATTACTTCATGGCTCTAAACCTGCACACTAAGACAATATCCATGCAACACCCCACAAAAGAAAAGCAACACAAAACAGTAATAGACGAAGAAGTAGTCAACCACGAAATAAGAAAAACCAACTGGGAATACATGGCATCAGATTCAGCAGATATCTTATACAACAACATTAGACTCACACTGGAGGAAATATATAAGAAAGCTGCAAAGAAAGTCAGAATTCGCTCAAAAACAACCCAAAATCCTTGGATAACACAAAACTTAATCCTAGAAATATACAGAAAGGGCGCTCTATGGAAAGAATTAAAGCGATATCCAAATAACACAGCTTTAAAAACTGAATATAGGATAACAAGGAATCGCCTTACAACACAAATAAGAAATGCAAAAAGAAACTACTACAGAGACAAATTAACCTCTGCACAAAACAACATGAAACAAACCTGGCACCTGATCAACGAGATGCTAGATTGTGCTCTCAACACTACCGCCTCCGAAACCACAAAACACAGTTTCATGAAAGATGCAAAACCTATCCAACAAATAGCAAATGACTTTAACCAATACTTTGCAGACTCCATCCAAGAACTGCACAGAAATATTCCCCCAGTCACAAAACGTGATCCTCCACTTGGACCACAATCAAAACAGACATTATGGTTCTCAAACCATAAAAGAAGCAGAACTTCTCTCTGCAATACATCAAACCAAACTAAGGCCCAGGAATTGATGGTATAAGACCTAAGGATATCAAGCAACATGCAACTAGCTTAGGTCCTATCCTACTAAAATTAATAAACAAAATATTTAAAACAGGACAGATACTATGTATGCTAAAGACCACTATAATCAAACCCATATACAAACATGGAATAGGAAATTTGATCAGCAATTACAGACCCACAGCAACATTACCAATTATCAATCAAATTATGGAGCAGATAGTACTGAAGAAACTCACAGCATGTACAGAGACCTTTCATATTATGCCCAAAACACAAGATTGTTTTCAGAAAAAAAAGTGAACAAAATCTCTCTTGGAAGACTTTACAAACATAATTAATACCGCCTTAGACAAAAACAAAATTGCTATGGTAGTCTTTATTGATCTAACTAAAGCATTCGATACACTCGCACATCAAACCTTGTTAGAAAAGCTGAGGCATGTTGGAATAGACAGGCCTCTGCACAGGTGGTTTACAAACTACCTCCAAAATAGAAAGCATATCACACATATCGGGTCAAACCGAAGTAGAGAGCTACCAGTAACCTGTGGAGTGCCACAGGGAGCTGTACTCTCCCCAACTCTATTCAACATTTTCATGCACGATATTAATCAGCTTCCTCTCAAAGGTGAAATCTTCCAATACGCAGACGATACAAGTGATAATATCCATCCATAATAAAACAACATAGCCCAAACAAATATGCAACATGACATAATCTGATCATAGACTGGCTCACGAAAAACTCCATACACCTTGTTAGATCCTGAATAGAGAACTTGGAAAAGGAAACTATTCATTCAGGATTTAACAAGTCTAATATAAAAGCTGAAGGAGAAACTTGCACTCCAGCAGAAAATAAAAGAAATTATTAAGTGCGTGTAAGAATATATGTTCCCTTCATGTAAATTTTTTTGATTCAATGTTGTCTATTCAAAATTGTTAAGTAGAGAATTTATGTGTAAATATTAATTTCATTAAGACAATTTTGTATACAGTAAATCACTGAGTAAGTTGTAAACAATAGTTCAAAGGTTGCATGCGAGCCATGCATGTTGAGCATAGGGCCTGAAGCAGTGGAATACGCGGAAGATAACTTTAGTTCGCTTTCCAGGAAAAGAGCACTCCTAGAACAGAAGGAGAATACGGGATCAATCAGAGGGCAAGATCGAGAAGTGCAGTGTGAAAAAAGCAGAAGGAAAATGAGGGCGCAAGAAGTAGGAATAAAAGGCGATGCATGTCATTTTTCAAGGCTTTTTACTCCTGGGATTTTGGTCTTTTCGGTTAGAGACGGGGCAGCGATGTCAGGCAGCGAGTCTATTCTTAAAGATGTTCAATAGATTTCTGACGGAGCTGAGCGTGAGATGTCGGCATCAGCAGTTATGAGCCTCCGCTAAAAATCCCATTGGAAAGGAACGCAAATGCTTCCTTAGAAGCGGTAGCAGATGCGAGTATGTCTGGCAGCTAATCAAGGACAACGCAGAAACAATGCCAGGTGTGAAGTATAGCCCAATCAGACGGCAACCAGACCCTACACGTGGATGCGATGGAAGTGCCAAGTCGTGCTTAACAAAAGGTAGACAGATATGGCAGACTTGATTTCTGGCATAGAGTTGGTAATGTACAGAAATTTTGTTATATGTCATTCAGTTGCATTAGAGGAAAGAAAGTAGTTGTGTATTAGTTGAATTTGGACAGTTTACTAGAGAACTCTAAATGATTATTCTAATTTGTAATAGCTGGTGTCCATTAGACAAATTGTCTGGAAACAATTATATTTGAGTGTGATAGAATTCAATATATGTGACAAGTGTTGCAGATAGGATCTGATTGGAAATTCTTTAACGTTAAATCTGAGTATATTAATGAGAAACTTATGAAAGAGAATTATTGCTTATATAGTACTGTGCTTATTTCCTTTGTCTAGTATTGTTTAGTATGACTTTAGAATTAACTTAGTATGAATTGATTTTTGCATGTCCTTGAGTCCATTGAATGTGTGATATATTACAGTTGTATGTGTCTTAAGATCCAAATAAACATGTTTTGTTTTATGCCTGAGTTTTGCCTGAATATGAGATCACTCATATTCAGGCAAACTCATATAACATTCACTCATATAACACTCATAAAATCCGAACCTGAGCAGGAGGGAATTGAAAGTTTATGGAGTTAGATTAGAGGTCACGACTGTTAGCTGAAATTTACAAAGCCGTAGTAAAGAGTTTTGTTAATGAGCATATACATGAAATTCTGGGAATGTCTCTCTGAATAAGAGGCCTTTCTATTATAGGATATTGGCTGGTGCAGCTCTAAAATATAAATTTGTCAATATCCGAAAAGGAGACAAGCCCCAAAATAGATAAACATTAGGTCCGATTGTAAAGTAGAAGAATAGTGATAAAAGGGATAATAAAAGTAAAATATAGGAGAAAGCAATGACGTAACAACCTAAACTCAGATAAGACAAAATTAATGATATTCAGAAATCCACTTACTCGACCAGTTGATAACAAATATATAACCATCCAACATCCACTCTCCAACATAAAAAACACACAGAACAGCGAAACCACTACAATCACTCAGATTGAAACAATATGATACCTTGGGATTTACTTGGATGCAGATATGAACTGGAATGGCCACATAAACCATCTACACAACAAAATCTGAACAATAACTGGCAAACTCTACAGGTTAAAAGACATAAGTTCCCACACGCCTATAAACACCAATATACAAAGCACTATGCCAAAATATACTAAGATACGCCATAACAACGTATGCTTTCGGTGCACCTTACACACTAAATAGATTAATGTTGTTACAGTACAAAATGATAAAACTGATCTTTTGGGAACAAAGAGACAATAACGACTTTATATACTGCAATGTCAGAGCACAAAATACTGACAGCAAAACATTTATGTCACTATGCAGCTTTGCTCAAACATTATTTCGATGCCAATTACAGGACAGTCAGAAATGCATATCTCATAACAAGACCTCAGACAACTAATTATATCACATATAAATACAATAATCACTACGGAAAGGCCACACGAAACTTCTACATCCCAGACATGATAAACAAATTACCTTTTGAATACAGAAACCTTACAAACTACAATAGCTTGAAAAGAACTCTAAGGACGTACTATGAACAAAAAACATGCACCCAAAATACCATACAAACTTAATGAAACACAATATATTTGTTCCGGCTTCCAGTTTAGCGACTCATCAATAAATTTCAAGTTATTGTGTGCGTGCGTGCGTGCTTGCGTGCGTGCGCACATGAATTTCTCACATCACCCCTCTTTCTCCTGTTTTTTAATGTCGGCAGTCTTCAAATTCTCAATCTGTCTTCATAATCAGTATTCCACAATCCTGATATCATTTTTAATACTCTCCTTTGCACACACACTCTCTCTCCACTTTATCAGAATCACAACAGAAACCAGAAGACCAGACCAGTGCACAATGGTCCAAATGAGGTCTTATCAAGTCCTTGTAAAGAGGCAAAATGACATCCTTATCTTTACGTGTGAAAGTTTGTTTCAGCATTGCATTTATATTTTGAATTGTATTTGCATTCTTTGCTACATGGTCCCTTTTGCTTTAAAGAATTCTTTGATGTTAATAATCTAGGTTGATAGGCTAAATTCATGGAGTATTTTGTATTCTTCCTTGCATATTCACTTAAGACAACATAGTCACCTACTTTACAGTTTCTCATGTATTCTTTCATTTGTATGATATTGGTTCATTTAAACTAGATGATTAATTTCCGTGGTTATTCAGATTAGATTGCCTTTTTTTTTTTTTTTGCCACGTGATTTTTAATAAAAATTTGGTTTTTGTTTGGATAGCTCTGATAGTTTTCTTTGTATTTTTCAAATGAACTTATATCCAAAAAAAATAGCATTTATTATTTTTCATTATAGAAATGTTTTTAATATAAAAAAAATATTTTAATGTTTTATATGAAGTTCCACAGCATTGCTTTGTCAGGTTACATGAATCAAGTCCAAGTTCTCTTTTCCAGAATAAATATATATATTTTTATTTTTAAGATGGAAGTGAAAAAGAAAAAAACTGTGATCATGTAATCTTAAAGGAAAGCAAACCCTGCCCTACAGTTCAACAGTGGTCATCATATTTACATAGTCGATGGTCTGAGTGCATTTTGAAAGAAAATGAAACTTTTACCAATTCAGATGGGCAGAAGATTAATGTACAATGTGGAACAGGATATAAGTACAGGAGAGGAATTGGAATTGATTTAAGAACTTGCTCTGAAACAGGTAATGAAATATTTGTAGCAAGCTGTTATTCAAATAAAAATTATTTGGTATATATAAGAGCTTAGGCTTATTCATTGTGATATACATTTAAAATGTCAATTTTTTCCCAGTAATTGATTTACTATGTGCACAGAGTAATATATGTGTATATTTGTATATTTATAAAGAGTGTTTAGAGTAGTATTTATTTCGTATGGAGTTTCCCCCCTTTCCCACCCCATCCCTTAGAATAGGTTAGCCTTCCTGATGAGGAATTAAGCATGTATTTTATGACTGTAGATCCGTGTGTGTTCAGAGGGCCAGTTGGTTATGCCTGTTCTGGGGGACAAAAAACCCGAGTTTCTGGGTGAAAAAACTCCCTATCTCTAAATGAGACTGACTAACTCACCTTGAGTCAAAAGAGACCAGATAACAGTTCCTCACGTCTTGGACAGAATACTGACTTTGTCTATACCGACTGAGCTACAGAGGCTCTCTTTAGAGTAGTCAAAACTTAGAATTTAATAAGCAAAATCATATGCTATAAAATGATGCACACTGTGTGAGTGTACTTCCCTCACACGCCTTGCACATTCCTTACACATTACTGCTAACATCACTTGTAGTTCCTTATGTAATGACACTACTCCAATCTGCTTCCTAAGTTTATCATAATCTCTTGCTCTAGAGTTTCATATGATAATTCTACATGCTTAGTTCATCTTATCTCTTGGGTTAGGACTGTTCGACTGCTCCCTCTATTCAGGGACAAAGTGGCTACCATAGTTATGAAAAAATCCTTGTTGTCACTAGATCTAGCATGCTAAAATGTTGGTACTCTTCTTCACCTGCTGCTTTAGGTGATTATCATATAGTAGCTATGTAAATTTCATTTGTTTTCTCCATATGCCAAAATATATGTTGGAAATATCTATCCTTCAATGTATTTATGTAACTTTCCTTCAATGTATGTTCTCATAGTTTCACTGATCAACACTTTCTCTAGGCTCTTAACTCCAAATCCATTCATGTCAGGCCATCATTCATTTCTCCTCAGATGCACTTCACACATTTATAAACTGTGCCATTTCTTCTTAAAACTATACAGATTGACTTGTTTGCTATTTATTCTCCCCTTCTTGATTTAACCCAATCATAATACACATACTGGCCACTGAATTACAACCTTTTAGTTTATATATAGGCATTTGACTGCCATTACTGATCCTCTTCAATTTCCTGTGCATAGTTTGGTGATATATATGGGTCAGGAACAGCCTTCATTAAATTGCTGCACACAGAAGTTCTATTTGTCTGTACAAGCCTTCTCAGATGACAGTTATTTCGTTCCTGACAGGCTGTTTTAGGACCACAGTTATGCCTCTTAAACAAGCAATGTGGATTATTTTTCCACTGATTAAACATCCAGGATATCCCACCTTTTGAGAAACCAGTCAGCTCTGCTGTTTTCAAAATCATAGCTCCAGCCAGAGGCATCCACAATATGCCCTTTATTGAACTCTGAAAGGTCCTTTGTTTTTCCCATTGTGATTAACACTACTGATGATTACTGACCAGCAGCATTCTTAAATAGTTATGTAGAACATGCAGTGATGCATCTAACCAAGTATTTTGAATATACGCTGCCTAAGTGATGTTTACATACATCTGCATAAAGGTATCTAATTCACTGTATGGTGAATTAGATACCTCTTTGGTGAATAAGAATTTTTGCTTCTTCCAGTAACTCTTTCATATCCTAACTATTATGCATTTGTCATCTTGAAAATCATTTGCATCTGCCCAATTCATGCTTTTACTCTCACTCAGAGAAAGAGTAAAAGCATAATTTTTTTTTAACACACTCATCAAGCACATGCCTAATCGTGAAATCACCATATCATGCAATCTCCTTTCTCTTCCTCCTCTGTTTTCTCTCTCAGACATGTTCTTTCGTATAGATTCCTGTCTCTTCCCTCATCTCTACTTCTCTGCTACATCACCTGTGGGATGTTTCTGTACTTGCAAAACTCTCTTTATACTTTATGAGCATGCTATCTGCTGTTTTCTTCATCCAATATTTCTTTGATGACTCCTTTTTTACAAGCCCCCCCCCCTCCCCCCACTTCATCATTTGCATTTGTTCACCTTCATCCATATTTTGATTTCCTGTCTCAGGCTCCCTTATCCACACATTTTTAGCATGCTTTGTTTTGTTGCCATGATTCACAACTATCTTTTCTCTCTCTCTCTCTCTCTTCTGATACAAATCAGATGTGGCATTCTTTTGTACCTTTTGAAACATTTTCAGCATGTACTTTCACTTTTGCTTTTCATCAACAAACTTTTCACTCAGTAATGAATACATGGCATTCACATTTAACAAAGCCACTCATGTTAAACTACTCGATTAGTGTTATTTTGGCATTTCATTACATCTTTATTCCATTCAGCTGCACTACAGTTTATTCGTAGATAACATACCAAAATATATAATGCACTCTGCACAACCTCACATCTAATTTCTCACGATGAAATTCAGCTAGCTGAATCCAGAAATTAGCAGTCACAATTAGAAATATTAACAAAAACTCATTTTTTCATGGCACATAAGGTAGATGCATCCACTTGTAAACAGAGTTAGGAGCACATTATTATTATTATTACGGGCAACTCCAGGAAGTCCTTAGACTCATCGAGGGAGGCCCCAAATCATGTTCATCACAACTATTTGACATTCACACAGTATCTATCATACCTTGCCTTAAACTCATTCACAGTCACAGCACCCACTACAGACTCTGGCAGCTTATTCCACTCATTCAGCAATCTAAAAGTAAAGAATCCAGCTCTAACACCCTTACTAACCACACTCTTACCCAGTTTCCATGGATGGCCCCTAGTCCTCCCACCACCAGTCCTGTTCTCAAAAATATCTTCTGAATTAATCTTATAGAAACCCATCAGTAATTTGAATGTCTCAATCATATCTCCCCTCCTCCACCTATCAACCAATTTCTGCAACCCACAAATCCTCAACCTGTTCTCATAAGGTTCATTCCACAGACCTGCTATCATCTTGGTCACTCGCCTCTGGATACTCTCAACCTCCTCCCCATCAATAAGAAACCCTGGTGCCCAGATCTGGGCACAGTAGTCGAGATGGGGTCTTATCACGATGCAGATGATGTTATACAGAGGAACAATAACTTGTTTATCTTTGCTCGTCAAAGTATTCTTCAGCAACCAAGTGATTTGATGAGCTGATTTGGCCACTTTTGCAATGTGCCCCCTAAACTTCAACTCCTTATCCACTAACACTCCTAAATCTCTTGCCTCATCAATTTCCTGGAGTACAGTTCCACCAATGTAGCAAACTACTACTAATCTTTTCACCCCAAAATGTATAACCTTACATTTTGCCACATTAAATTGACATCCATTCTTCTCAGCCCAGACCTCCAATCTATCCAAATCATCCTGCAAAATTTTGACATCATCTGCATTCACTGTTGCTCTACCCAACTTTGCATCATCCGCGAACAAATGAACTGTTCCTCTCAGATCCTTTCCTCTATCATTAATGAACAAAATAAGCAGCAGTGGTCCAAGAAACAGATCCTTGTGGCACACCACTAGTCACAGGCTGTCTTTTGGACTCTATTCCTGAATAAATCACTCTTTGATATCTCTCCATCAACCACCCACCTATCCGTCTCACCAACCCTATATCCATCCCCATATGCTGCATTTTACTGATTAGAATTCCATGTGGTATCCTGTCAAAGGCTTTAGCAAGGTCCAGTAGAATCACTGTAAACACATTACCCTTATCCAGTTCAGCCGTCACTGTGTTATAATATGTGAGCAATACTTGCTCTCCCTGATACAGTGTCCCATTTTCATATATCCAATCTTGTATTTTCCTCTTTACTATTTTCTCCAAGACCTTGATAACGATTCCTGTTATGTTGATTGGCCGGTAATTTTCAACGGCAGCCTTGGAACCACTTTTATGCAGTGGAACTATTTTCCTCACTTTCCACCCCCTTGGGACTGACCCAGACCCGAGGCTCAAATTAAACAAAATTGTCAAGGGCACTGACAATTCTTTAGCCGCTTCACGTACGACATGAGCTGGTATACCATCCAATCCCACAAATGAATTGACATTGAGGTTCTGTAATAGATTATTTACCTCTACTTCATCACAATTCCAGTATAAGCTGTTGGTTCTTCCATTCCTGCAATGTCACCACCTGGGTGATATACTCTTGCAAAGTGCTCGCTCAGTAATTCCACTATATCGACTGATTCGGTTACCTCCCTACCCTCAGCATTCTTTAAAATCATTCTGCCATGAACATTTTTCCTTTTACTTGCGACATATTGAAAAAACTGTTTGGGATTCTCTTTAGCCTGCATGGCCAATATTCTTTCATAATCCCCTTTTGCTTTTCTTACCACTCTTGTTAACCTTTCTAGCCGGAGCTTTATACTGTTACTGCACCTGCTGGTCACCTTTCTCCTTAAATTCTCTCCACAATTGTTTCTTTTTTTGCAGCTCAAGCTTAATGGTGTTATTCATTCATTTATCCCCTACTTGATTTATTATTCGGACTCTTGGTATACAGTCAACCATTGCCTCCTGCAAACACTTCTTAACCACCTCCCATGCACTATCAACATCCAGCCCTTGCAGTTTTACATGCCATGGCACTAAGCCAAGCACACTCCTAAGCTTGTCATACTTACCAGCCTGGTAATTCCACATGTACCCTGTCTTAATTGGAAATTCCACTCCTTTAGCCACCTCCCAAGTCATGACCTTGTGATCACTCTCACCAATTGGTGGCAACATGGTCATGTTCGTTACAGCCACATTCTCAGATGCAATTACTAGGTCAAGCACTCTCTGCCCCCTAGTATTTTCCATTACATGCTGTTGCAGATAGTTGTCACTTAATAGCCGCATAAAATTCAATTCCTTCCTCCCATGTGCCCTCTCCTCCTTCCAGTCAATGTTACCATAATTGAAATCTCCCATAATAATTACCCTCCTTCTACTCATTTCTTCTATTTGCCTATGCATACTATCCCCACCATCTATTCCATCACCTGGTCTATAGCAGCACCCAATTGTATATTTTGTTTTGCTAGCCTCTATCTCACCCCAAATAGCCTCAAATGTGCTCTTTTCTCTATTCTGCAGTTCAACTTCTATACTGCTTGGCTGCAACTCATCAGCTATCATCAATAACACTCCTCCCTCCTTTTTATTCTCCCTGTCACTCCTGATCACGCTATACCCGTCACATTCAATCCCACTAGCTTTATCATCTTCTGTCAGACATGTTTCACTAATACCAACAACCTGTAGCCTGGAAGTGCCAACCAAGGCCAAAAACGTCTCCTCCTTGTTCCTAATACTCCTGGCATTAGTGTACATAAATTGCAGACGCTCGTTAGTCCCATCCCTACTTTGATGCCTTTTACTAACTATCCCATTCTGATTTGTTGTCCTTCGTACTCACTCGGGCATATTATACTCTTTCATACACTCAACTGCCTCCCTAAAGTAAGATTATCCTCACAGTATTCAACATTTTCTAGTTTTAAAGGCTAGAGTGAGTTCAGCTTGTTATGGCCTACCATTCTGTAGTTTTTATAATGTGTCAAAAGGAATATTTAGTTTGAACTACTGAATTTGTAATTTAAGATCAGAATTAAACTTTATTAGCTATTATTAAAATTAATATAATAATAAAGTTAAACCGTTTCTTCCATTAACTTTTTACCTAGAAACATATTACACAAGGAAAACTATTTAATTTCATTCCTTTAAATTTAAGTTTTTATTCTTCAGAATTAAAATTATTTGCATATATAAAATTGATACATAATATTTTTGTCTTTTAACAGGAATCGAACAAGATCTATGCTTGACTGAATGCCCATTGGATTGTAAATTATCAGCATGGTCTCAGTGGCTTCCTTGTAATGTCACCTGTGGAGTCGGATATCGTCACCGTCAAAGAACCATTATAACACAATCAAATAAATTTGGACGTCCCTGTCCACTAACAGAAAATGGAACAGTTTGTAACTTTAATATTATATTGTTGCTATGAAAGTTATATTGAATATTATGTTGTTATTAAGAAAGTTGCTATACAAGGGTGGTCTGAAAAGTTCTCGGCCTCAACCATAGATGGCAACACTATCAGTAAGATTTTTTTCTCTAAGTTGGTACATCTGTCATAAACATCCATGTGAAATTGCAAGTCGTTTAATCAAGCAGTTTGTTTTATACAGCTGTCTGAAGCAAAAGTGTTGTCTGTATTCATTGAAATGGATAAAATTGAGTATCGTGTGGTTATAAAATTCTTTGTAAAAGAAAGTTTAATGCCAAAAGAAATTCATTTTACGTTCATAAAAGTTTATGGGCACTCTTCTCCTTCATTTTTGACAATTAAGAAATGGGCTGCCCAGTGTAATCATGGCATACCATGTTTGAAGTTGATCCATGTGAAGGACATCCACCAAGTGTAACAACACCAGACATCATCGATGAAGTGTACGATATGGTATTGGATGACTGGTGAGTCAAAGTGCATGATATTGCTGAGATTATAGGCATTTCATAAGAACATGTAGAATATATTTTGCCTGAAGAACTGCAAATGAAAAAGCTGTGCGCAAGATGGGTGCCCGATTGCTCACCAAAAACGCATTTGCATGAAAATCTCTGAACAGTGCTTGGTGCATTTTAACAAGAATAAAACTGATTTTGTGCATCAATTTATTACTATGGATGAGACTTGGATTCACTATTACACACCAGAATACAAACAGCAGTCAAAACAATGGTCAGATGCTGGTTGTTCTGAGCCAAAGAAGACAAAGTCCGTTCCATCAGCAGGAAAGGTCATGGCATCAGTGTTTTGGGATGCTAAAGGCATTTTGTTTATTAATTATCTTGAAAAGGGTAAAATAATAACTGGGAAATATTATTCTGATCTTTTAACCAGACTAGACAAAAAAATTCATGAGAAAAGACCTGGTTTG
This sequence comes from Typopeltis vanoorti, assembly GCF_054136105.1. Taxonomy (NCBI): domain Eukaryota; kingdom Metazoa; phylum Arthropoda; class Arachnida; order Uropygi; family Thelyphonidae; genus Typopeltis; species Typopeltis vanoorti. Next base: position 9,560,378 of record NC_143571.1, read on the forward strand.
CAGGAAAAAAAAAAATCATCTTTCATGAATACCGTACCAATACCAATGCACCTGTACCCACAAAGGTGTTTTAGAAAATTAAGTGACCTGCACTATGAAGTTTTGGAACTTCCATCCTATTCCCTAGATTTGGCTCCCTCTGACTCTATGTCTTCCCAAAACTAAAACTCTTCCTCGCTGGCCAGCGTTTTTCTTCTAATCAAGAGGTGATTGCAGCTGTAGAGTGATATTTTGCAGATCTTACTGAGAACCACTACAGGGACGGGATAATGGCGCTGGAGCATCGCTGGAATAAATGTATTAGTCTTAAGGGAGATTAGGGTGAAAAATAAAAATAATTTTGAAATTATAAATTTGTTTTTTCATTGTTAGGCCGAGAACTTTTCAGACCACCCTCGTAGTTGATGCCAGACTTCTGTGGTATGTAGAAAGCAATGGTCTTTCTTTTTCTAATATACAATGTGACTTTTGTGGACACTAGTCAATGTTGGACCATTTGGTTTGTTTAGAGACATCTATCAGAGATGCATTCTCAAAACATGAACGTTTGGTTTCAGTTTTCTTTGATATGGAAAATATCTTATGATACAGCCTTTATGATTTCTTTAATATGTAACAGATCTTATGACCTTTATAATGTAGATGGAAGGTTTTTCACTTGGCTATGCTACCAATTTTATATTTGGTTTAATCCTTTATCCAAGTGTAAGCAAACAAAGTTTGCACCTGAAGTATTTTCAGGACTGGGTCAACTCGTGGCAAAGGTGGTATAACTTCTCATCACTTGCCTTAGTATCCTATAATGCAAAGCACATCTCCTTGCAGACATGTATAATGCTATGCATTAAAGGAAGGATCACTACCCAGACCAGTTTCGACCTTTATTGAGGTCTTATCAGTGGAAGCCAGACCCAGAGGTGGTGATACTAAGGTGGAAGTAATGGTAGCATAGCCAAGTGAAAAAACTTCCTCTAATCTCTTATCTAAACTTATCTCTAATCCAGAGAATTTTAATAATAAGGTGTGACACCTTTTGGCAACTGGTATATGGAAATATGACTTCTCCATTACTTCCACCTTAGTATCACCACCTCTGGGTCTGGCTCCCACTGACTCAATGAAAGTTGAAACTGGTCTGGGTAGTGACCCTTCCCTTAATGCATAGCATTATACATGTCTGCAAGGAGATGTGCTTTGCATTATGGGATATTAGGGCAAGTGATGAGAAGTTATACCACCTTTCCCACGAGTTGAGTCAGTCCTGAAAATACTTCAAGTGCAAACTTCGTTTGCTTGCACTTGGATAAAGGATTAAACCAGTGGTTCTCGAACCTTTTACCTCTGAGCCCCACCTGACAAGCGAAAACACTGTCAGCTCCCCACACACACACACACCGGTTTTATTTATCAAAATAGAAGTCATACTAAGTTTGACATTTTATTCAGTTTATTTTGTGTTTTTTTTTTTTTTTCCATACTATTTAACAGTTTTTGACACAAAATAATTAAAGTATCACAATATTAGGCCAACAATAAAAATTAGTTTTAACACTTGCAATTAATCAAAATATGTATTGAAATGAAACAATATTTAACTAACAAGTATTTAATTTTTCTCTGTAAAAATAATCAAACATTTAAATGTCAAAGTGTAATGTGATGGAATGGCCTGCTTTTGAGAACAGAGTTTATAAAAACGTGGTGTCAGATATCAGAAATGGCTACTCTAAGTTCTTTAGTAATTAGTCTTGAACGATACTTTGACTTCATAGCTGCCAAAGCAGAAAAGCCTTTCTCACTTTCTGGCGCACGCTTTTTATAAGTGAGAGTGAAGAAAATAATTATTAGTTATTTTGAAATTCATGATAATTAAAACCTGTATCATCAAAAGTTTTTCTTTCTGTATTTTTATTTGTTATTTTTAAAACTGATTTATGGCAGTTTTAATTTTTATCTGTAGGAAAGTATGTCGTGCCCCTTTCAAGCTATTTGTTCCCCCCTCGGGGTCGCACCCCACAGTTTGAGAACCACTGGATTAATCCAAATATGTAATTGGTTTATAATGTAGTTCTCAAAGCATCTCCCTATTTATTAAAAACTTTGTCTCTATCTGAATCTCCCAATTCTGAGTGAGAAACACATTATCCTGGCCATTAATTCAAGAGGTGAGTATTTCCTTGAGGCTCTGTTTTAAATGTAACATTCATTTACTGAATTTCTTCCCACAGTAGGCAGTGCTCTGTATTTTAATAACTTTACAGTTTTCTGTCATTCTGATTGCATTCCAAAAGGAAACTTGAACAACTATGATCATATATCTTCACAAGCTCTTAGAAACACGTCAAAGTTTTCAAAGTAGTGAGAGGCTGCTCTAGGTAAAGAATGGAAATTCAGTCTTCACCCAGACCCAAAGTTAAGATTGGCACAAACTATTATCCCACTAGCAAAAAAATTCAAATTCTTAGGCCTCATTTTTGATGAGAAAAGTGCAAGAGAGCAAGCATTGAATACCTTCCAAACTCTGTCCCTTACAGAATAGGGTTCTCAGTTGATGTTCTTTTCTTCACTTTTCTCATGCACTTCTTCAATAAAAACTTCATTATGGATCACAAGCTTATGCTTCTTCAAGGAAGAATATCCTGCAGCATTTGGATCCTGTCCATCAAGTTATATGAATAGCTATTAGTACATGTCAGATAACTCATTCAGCCTTTTTGTGGAATGAAATGAACCTACTTCAGCAGAAGTAGCTGTGATTTTTATGTCGATCCCATTTACGAGAAATTGCTTATTAGAACCATGGATGAGTACTCTTTTCTAAAAATATGCTTAGTTATGCTCTAAAAGTATCTTTGCATAAGCATCCTATGTAAACTAGTATTTCCCCACCAGCCTCTCTATGTTGGGAATGTCAATATGACATATGTTAGACGGCCATTTGCTTGTTTGGTACTGCATTATGAAAAAATTATGTAGACCTTTTGTATAAATGTAGATGGCAATCTTTGTATTAAACACAAGTGTTTCCACGTGGGATTTTGTACTCCATCATACTGTAGCCTCTCGTTACTTTAATTTCTTGTCTATAATGATGGTTTGAAATCTAGTTCTCTGCTGGATACTGTTTTCCTGTACATTGTATTGAGTCAGATTCCACTTGAATGTAGTACACTGCTAAGCTGCATGTCATGCAGCTTTTGCTTCAACATGTAAAAGAAAACCACTACCAGAAATGTATGATTTATGCAGACTCACTGAGTTTTTTACATGCCTTCTTCTTTTGTGCATAATCTACATTTAGTACTCTCTGATATTGTACAATTGTTGTATCAAATTCCTGCCACATTGGAATCAATATGCATTACAATGATGTGCTACCAGGCATTGACAGCTCCTCTAACTAAGCTGTTTAGTTTGTCTTGGCTCTGATAAAGTACCAAGAGAATGGGAAAGGGAAAAAATAGATCCACTGCATAAAGGAAACTCCAATACAGATTTTGTAAATTATAGAACAGTCATTGTTTCAGGAGTAATGATTAAGGTATTGGGAAAGTTGGTAAAAGAAAGAATTCAGGAATGTGATACTCTAAGAGGGGAGGACAAAGCACCATTTTGTAAAGGACAGGTTTTGCATTAGTCATTAACTCACTTTTGTAATAAAGTGGCAGCTGAGTTTGCTAAAGGAAATATCTACACCATGCTGCTGCTGCTGTTGGACTTTGCAAAGTCATTTCAGAGAATATCACATGAAACTGTTACATAAAATGGGAAAATAGTAATAGAGATATGGATGAGTAATAGAGATACGGATACATCAAAGAGTTGTTTTTGGGAAAAATTGAATCCATGAGAAGGTGAGCGAGTTGCAGTATATTCCTAGGCTCTGTGTTTGAGCTGCTTCAATTTAATATGTATATAAATGATATTATGAATATGGTTAAAAGAAAATATCTACAACATAGTCCAAGGCGTGTCGTCTCTCACCTCCTCCATCACCACCTCCATCACAATATTAAATAAGAATGGACTTAATGCTGACCCTTGATGCAAGCCAACTGTCAATGGAAAACTTTCTGTCCTAATTTCCCATCCTACAGATTAGCAAATTAGTGAGATAAATTACTTAATCATCCTTACTGTACACACATTGTCTTATAAAAAAAATTCTACCTGTTTTCAATTTATCACTGAAAAATTGAATTTATGGAATTCTGATTATGGCTAGTTTTGACATCACTTCTCTTCACCAGTATCCACCTGAGTCACACCTTATCACTAATAAAAGATTCCCCCCCCCCCTCCACACACACACACATACCCAACATAAGAAATTGTATCTACAAGCACTAAACATTCCTATATTCCTGTCTAGCAGACCATACCTTGGGCACCATTTACAGAATCAAATGGAAGAAAACTATTGGAATTTTTTCCACTTGGTTATACTGTAAATTAAAGAATACAAAAAATTATATAGGTATCCCTCGATTAACATGGTTAATTAATCCCTCAATGTTACCTCAATTTTAACTAATTGTTAAACCTCCTGTTTAACAACCAAGACCACTCACTACTCCATATAGGGCTCTCTCCTAGACTTTCAGGATTTGATTAATCAGTTGTACTTTATTTTGTGTTACTTGTGTAAATGTTATTTTTATATTTTACTTTTAAAATGTTTTTGTGACAAAGAGATAAAAGATTATTTTTAAATCCTGAAGATGAACTCCTTTAAATTGAGTAAAATAGATGTTATATATAATTAGCATGTTTTATTTGCTCTTCTTTAACTTGCTTTCATATATGAAGCCTACTTTATATATTTTCCTACTTATTTTCAGGAAATACAAATAGATTTATGCATTCTACCTTGTGATCATTATTACTGGTTTGCAGAGGCATGGGGATATTGTGAAATTTTACATGGAGGTCAAACTAAGCAGTGTGGAAAAGGCAAGCATTTCAGAAAAGTCAGGTATAATTATAGATTTATGCATTATTTTCTGTAAATCAATCAGAACCTAGTTTTAGCAAGATGAATTTAGCATTTGCAATTTAATATGAGATATTGTTTGTAATTGTGAAATAATAAATGCAATTATAAACAAAGGTATCAAGTTTTGGTACTTTATTTGGTATCAGTTCTGTAGCATGAATGATGTGGTATGTGGGAAGAGAGACCTTGAGTATGTGGATATCTGAGAAATGTGAATGTAGGGGAGGAGAAAGCTGTTTGCTGGAGATGGTCTGCATTTGAGTGAGAGTCACACTGTGAAGCTGATTAGATTGTTGTTGAGAGCAGAAATGTATTGTTTGTGTGTGTGTGTAAGTACAGAAATTAAAATTTGATGGTAGCGTTGTGAGTGCAATCTACTAGAATGTTGAGGACTTCAGGGACTGTATTGCAAAATACACTTACCCTATGTATTGTATTGCAAAATGATAGGGTAAGGAACTGTGGGGGAAAAATAAGGAGATCAGGAGCAAGCTAGTATGTTTAGATCGGTGCAAGTACTACTAGTAACATGCCTCCATGTGAGGCACATGCTCATAGTAGAGGGGACTCCAGTGATTGTTCTGGTCCTTTTCATTCTTATTCTATTTCTGTGCTTTCTTCCTGTATTTGTCTCTCTAAAATCCCTGCCATACCTTCCCATGTCCAACTATTTTTTGGTAATGGGAGAATTATTACAGTACTCGAGAGGCTGCCATAAAACCCTTTCATTTATGAATAAAAACTCTCTTACAAGTTCTAGAGATTGTGGTAGAAAACATAGACCAGATGCCACTAAACACATTTCCATAACGGCAGTCATGCATACCTGCATGAAGCTTCTCTTTCAGTAAGATACCAAAACTTTCCACCTCTTCTGTTGTCTACCAGCAGCTCTTTGAAGCTCATATAATTAAATACCCTGATTTTGTGCCTGTACGTGGATGGTTCAAAATTAGAGGATCTAGTAAGGTTTTCTGCTGTCTTTCTGGACAGCATTATGAACTCTTACCCCTAAAATACATTGCATTGCTACCAAAAGGGTCATAATATATTCAGACTCTCAAAGTTCTCTTCAGGCAATAAGAAGTCTAGAGCTTCAAAAACATCCACTGCGCTCTCAAATCCTACATCCCTTGTTTCAATTATGGAAGCTGCACTTAGATGTATGTTTCTGTTGGATTCCAAGCCATGTTGGGATCAAGAAAAATGAGGCTGCAGATGCTGCAACTAGATCAGATTGGTTCTCAAACATCCACCATCTGCCTGTCTCGTATACTAATTACCAGAGATTATCAGACACAAACTTCTATCCCAGTTTCATTTATCTTGGAATGGCGAGACTAATAATGAGCTCTACCAAATTTAGCCTGAAATTAAATGAAGAGTGATATCATGCCTGTGTGATAGTTTTGTAATGCCAGACTTGCCATTTGTCATATTTTAATTGACACTCTTCATTTCATGAATGAATGCAGTTATTATTTAGCTGTAGTCATGTGTCTCAGCCCTGTATACTCAGACATATTTTATCAGACTCTACAGATGTTTCTTTTGTTTTTAAATTTAAACAATTAAAATATTTTATCATATATAGATCATTTAACACTATTTTATTTGTTTTATGATCTTTTTACACTTTTTATACATTTTCATTGATTATTTTACAACTGCTTTTTATCCATTTTTATATACTTGTTTTTGTAGACCTTTCTCTTTAGAAATGCATCTATATACATTTTTATCTGTATTATTATTGAAGTGATCATTTACTGATGCAGTATTGACCACAGCCATTATTGTGCTATAAAATACCAAACCAAACTATTAGTAATAATGAGGCAGAGTTTGTCCTTGATAAAATTAGTCTGCAAATCATTGAGGTCAGTGGAGTGACAGAGAATGATATCCTGATGGGAATAGAATATAATGGATAGAGCATTCAGTAAGATAAAAAATGATAAAGAGTGGAGGTATTACTGATGATTTCAGAAGAATTGACTTTCCTCAACGCAGAACCCCAAGGAAGCAGCACTGATAATAGCTTTTGAGGCCTTTTGGTGCCAGTTCAAAATTTCATAATAATGTTAAACTAAGAGCTGATTGGCTCTGCTCTATATTTTAGGTCAGAGCTAAAGAGCAGTTGCATGTACTACACAAAATTGTGATGAGAGGACCTAATATCCATGCCTAGCAAGACTGTGCATCAGTATGCATTTCATGAAAGAAATGCAGTCCATATATTCTTTATCACAAATATTCATGTTTAGCAATGGTTAAGGTTCCATGAATTCATACAAGATATCCTCTGTAAGGAATGGAATCATGTTGGATAGATGAGTGATTTCCCAGAACTTTATTAGAACATATTTTGCTAACACATATCAGATGTTCAATCTGTTAGAATCCATCGACCAAGTACCATATCAAATATGAAATACCTTGCTGCTCTTATCTTTTCAGTCCACCTGACACTTAAATTCCACAAAAGCACTGTTGCCTGATGTAATATGTGTGTGTGATACGAACACAGAACTCGCAACTGAGTAATTGCAGATGGATATCGATCAATTTTATTTTTTAATATTATATGAGAGACACAAATACATCCACATCTAAATCTTCATCTACAACATACCAGGAGTTCAACAGACAGTCCTTTAACTGGCCCAGATTTGACAGAAGAGGGCTTTGCTCCTAGATCAGTTTATTATTATTACATGACACCTCCAGGGAGTCCAAGGGACTCAAGGGAGTGCACCTAAATTTACAACTCTGTCTCTCTCCACCACTCAATCCACCAACTACAATGAACTGCAATATACACATTCATCATCATCTACACCAAAACTATCATTGATATTTTCACAGACAATCACAAACATCCATGCCCACAGCGGGATTCAAACCTGCAGCTTTTTGGTTGGAAAATGGATATGCTAACCATGGCCAACCAGGCCGACATATATTCCTTGGAGGACACCTGACCTTCCAGCAATATCAGGAGACCCATTGCATACTAATAGAACATGCTCCACACCATGACACCACTTCCAGAACCTTGAGTTGTGTTTAGAAGGCAAGCTGTTTCATGGGGCTTTCACCAAACTCCCTGCCTACCATCTGTTTTTCTAATATGTCCCATATATTCTCGATGGAGTTTAGATCCAGAATTTTTATTATTTTTTTTTTGGTAGCCAGGGAAGATGCTGGAAGTCTGTCATGCTCACTGAACCACTGCCGAACAATTCTTGTGTAGTAGACTGTAGCATTGTCATCCATGAAATAACCATCACCTGCCGGATAAAAAGTCCACATTGCAGGATGGACTTGATTAGCAATAATGTTCAGTTATTCCTTGGAGGACACCTGACCTTCCTGCAATATCAGAAGATCCATTGCATACTAACAGAACATGCTCCACACCATGACACCATTTCTAGAAACTTGAGTTGTTTTTACAAGGCAAGCTGGGTTCATTGTTTCTTGGAGCTCTCACCAAACTCTCTGCCTACCATCAGTACAGAACAAGGTGTACTATGACTCATTGGATCACAACTTTTTCCAGTGTGTCCAGTCAAATGTTCCTGATACCACTGTAGACAAACTCTCTGGTTCTGTACAGAAATCAGTAGCTTCTGTATAGGCATCATCTAATCCTCTTCAATTCCCTGCATATAGTTTAGTGAGATATATGGGTTGGGAACAGCCTTCATTAAATGCTTCGGTCAATTGCTGTGCAAAGGAATTTCTGTTTGTCTGTACAAGCCTTCTCAGAAGAGCAATCTTGTTCCTGACAGACTGTCTTAGGACCACAGTTATACCTCTTACACAAACAATCATGGGTTATTTTTCCACTGATTAAACACCCCAGGATATCTCACCTTTTGAGAAACCAGTCAGCTCTACTATTTTCAAAACTATGGCTCCAGCCAGATGGACATCCACAATAAGCCCTTTCTTGAACTCTGAAAGATCCTTTGTTTTTCCACATTGTGATCAACACCATTCTTAGCAGCATTCTTAAATAGTTACCTAGAACAAGTGGTGATGCATGTGACCAAGTATTATTATTATTATTTGACACCTCCAGGGAATCCATAGACTCATTGAGGGAGGGCACCTGCTCTACAACTGTCTCCACCAACTCGCCGCAACTACACCAATGCCATCTACTGCCGACCACCACCACTGGTATTTCCACAGACAATCACAAGCATCCATGCCCACGGCAGGATTTGAATCCACAACCAATTTGACTAGAGAGTGGATACGCTAACCACTTGGCCAGTCAGGTTGACATGATATAAGAATATAAGTTGTTAAAGGGAATTTATAGGATTGAAACTGAAGATTTTTTCAGTACACAGCAGTACACAGAGAAAACAAGGGATCATCCATGGAAATTGTGTAAGTGCATAGTTAGTAATGGTGTTAAGAGTAGATTTTTTCTTGGAGGGCTGAGTAAGTGGAATGGGTTGCCAGAATGTGAATTTACATATATCTGCATAAAGGTTTCTAATTTAGTGGCCAGTATGTGTATAAGAGTGTGGAGCAGTGGTGAAAATTTTAAGTGGGGGTGCTGCATAAAAAAAAAACACTTTTTTTTTTCTTAATCAGTAACGAATTTATTAATAAATAAATTTACATATTAAAAATTACTTTATTAAAAATATTTAATCCTCACCATGAACAAACACCAATAATAAGTTTCGTATCAATAGCAATGACAAGTGCAAACGAATCGGTGTTAGATCGCAGTGCATTTGTTTCGTGTAATGATAATTGAAAAAATATAATTCTTTTCATATTTTCAACAGCGACACTCATCATAATTCAGCCTTATATCTATAATAAATAAATAATTATATGTTATTTTAACAAAATAGAATAAGATTTACAAAAAAATAGTTCACGCACACGCACCAATAATAAACGTTTCATATCTCACAGAAATAAGGCAGTAAGCATACTAAAAATACACTGCAGTTGGAGCAGTTACAGTTGGGAATGACTTAATGTGCAATGACAAGAGCAAACGAATATTGGCATTAGATCGCAGTGCATTTGTTTCGTAATCTAAAGCGTTAATCGAACAATTCCAATTATTAACTATTCAATCAATGTCAAAACATGAGCTGTAACCTTTAACATGTTGTACTGCATTTATATAATGTTGTAAGCATTGTTATTATTTATAAACACAAACAAAATTTAATTTTTTAATTTTTTCCTTGGGGATGCTGCAGTGTCTTGGTGCTTATGTACGGACCTCCACTGGTGTGGAGGGTGAGCACTGCAATCATAGAAAGGAGTGATTAAAAAGAGAGAGAAATGGAATCAAGAATGATTATTGTTGTTGATAGAAAATATGGTGGCAATGAATGCAGTTCAGAGAAAATATATACGAGAGTGTGGATGAAGTGTAAAATGAATTGAAATGGTTCAAGAAGCAATTGATAATGCAGATAATGAGTTAATGTGAAAAAGGAAGTAGAAACAACTTATAGTGTTTTTCTATTATAGATTAAGGTGTCATGAGCAGTGCTTTTTTTCTGGTAAAAAAGGTGCCGTACTCACCATGAAGATGTTATTACAGGTACTTCCACACTTTTAACATATCCTCCGATATACCCTCGTCATCTTGCTTTGTGTGCTGCACTCTCCTTATGATCGTAAATCTTTTTTCTTAATGACATTAACTGTTGTTTGCGAGATTCTCCAAAATGACTGATTTTACCATTTGCCCACTCCACTGAAATTTTTGTTCCCATGTGTTTATCGACGACAAGACTTCCGACATCACGACACACTTTACAGCCCAACATTTTATTCTTGACTTAGTTACTTGTTTCTCTCACAGAAGTCATTCTTCTGCAAAAGTATCCAACATTTGGGCCAATCATTATCAGAATCTGCTTCCTTTTGACCACGTGGACCTTTGGTATTGGCTTCGTGATCCTCTTCACCAAGTGCATTTTCAGTGCTAGTTTTTTGTTTTACAGGATCACAAATAGATTCAACAATTTTTACTTCTTCAGCCTTCCTTTTCTTACTCATTGGCATAAAGTAACTACTTATTTTACTCATTTTGAACAATGATTGCACTGATTTAACTTAGATTAATTCAAAACTCACGTGAACACCTGCCTGTTGCAGAGTGAATATAGAACTGATAAACTGATATTGGAAGCAATCAGAAGTGATTCTTCCTGTTTTTGGTTGCATACCAACCTATGAAGCAGGAAAGCAGGATACCAACTTATGAGTAATCAAAATTGAAAATTCAATTCGTGAATATTTATAATACATTTTGCTGTCAATAAATCGCAAATTTTTAAAAACTTAAGAAAAAAAGGTGCCGGTACTGCATACCATTGTGTACCACCAGAAAAAAAGCACTGGCCATGAGACATATTTTCTTGTTGGTATAATGACTGTAAGTCTGTTGGTAAAGCTTATGACTTAGCTATTCATAACTGTTTTTAAAGAAATTACAACAAAGACTAATATTAATTAATATGAATTAATGTTTCCAATATTTCTGCAGAGTCAAATTGCTATCATCAAGGAACACGGTACAATATTATATCTGTATTACGCTGGGTAATGAGCCTGAAGCATGGCAACCAAAGTGACCTAAAGTCCTAAATAGCGTCTCCTAGTGGGTTCAAATAAGTATCCTTGGGGGTTGAACTGAAGTCTGTTGGATGAGAAAGAGTCATGTTTCTATTTGCTACAGCAGAGTAGAGTGGCCTTCTTCCAGTGTATCCTGTGATTGGTGTTCAAAATATTGTAGTAAGTTCTGTATTGTGACAACAGGTATACAGTATTTCTTATGTTTGGCCACAGGACAGTTAGTAACTGCAAGAGACCTGGTATACACCTGTCAGGTTTAGGGACTATGACTAGTCTTTGATGGAGCAGATGAATGGTGTCAGTTCTTTATATGGTCTATAAATGATTGCAAGGGTGCATTTTTTAAAGATTTTTGGAATGGTGATAGTTTTGGCGTAGTCTCTGTTCTGGATGGGAGGGAAGGTATGTAGCGGGGATTGTAGTCATTGGCTAAGGTTTTGTGAATATGGTCAAATTTATTATCAAAACTATTTAATTTTTCTCTGTTATATAGAGTATCTCATACTGTTGGGGGGAGGGTTGGACATGGTAAATGTATCTACCTGTGTGTGTGTGTGTGTGTGTGTGTGTGTGTGTGTGTGTGTGTGTGTGTGTGTGTGTGTGTGTGTATTGGTTTTCTGTAAACAGAGAATGGGGATCCATTAGGTGAGCATATGATCATAGTGTCTAAGAATGAGGAGACTGTTGCTATTTTCCTTTTCTAAGGTGAACCTGAGATATTGGCTGTTTAGATGTGTTAAAAAAAAAAATTGATTGAGAGCATCCAGGCCATGAAGTAGTTAGCTAGGACTAACTCCTTCATGGCAGAGAGCATGGCTCTTATCTCTATTTGTAGAAGTTTCCTTGTTGAACACAATAGCCCAAGTTCATAGTGAACTTAAACAGAACTGAGATATCAGAGGGAGGAAATTCAGCTTGAATAAGATCTAAAGCATCTTTTTAAGTGGGACATTGGTGAACAGAGAGGAATCATCAAAATTAACCATGTCAGATGTCAGAGTATGAGGTTTTCTGTACTGACTTTAAAGTAGACTGAGTTTATGTGTAAAGAGCTGTCACCAGTATATTGCAAAAACACTTTAGCTAAATAATATAATAAATTTAGTTTAATCATTTATCCAAGTGTGAGCAAACAAAGTTTGCACCTGAAAGTATCTTCAGGACTGGGGTAAGGTAGTACAACACCAGGCAACTCGTTGCAAAGGTGGAGCAAGCTGACATCACTCCTATCTCAGTATCTTCCATAATGCAAAACACATCTCCTTGCAGATATGTATAATGTTATGCATTAAGGGAAGGGCCACTACCCAGACTAGTTTCGACCTTTATTGAGGTCTCTTCAGTGGGAGCCAGGCCCAAGTGGAGATACCAGGCAGAAGCATTAGCAAGGTCATCTCTACCTATAGGAGTTGCCGATCAGTGTGCCACCTTTTTATTAAATTACTCTGGATTTAGAGAAAGATGTTGAAAGTTTATGGCTCATACTTGGATAAAGGATTAAACTAAATTTATTATAGTCTAACCAAGTGAAAAATAAACTTTCAACTTTAGCTAAATGTTTGGCTAATTTGTGTGTGTGTGTGGGGGGGGGTTAATCAGTGCTACCTACAAATTGGCATAATGGCAATATAATGAGGTGAATTCCTGAGGCTTCGCAGGGAAGAAATAAATGGGCATCAGAGTTGGTAGCGAGGACAAATGATTTAGAAGATGAGAAAAAAGGATGTTGCAAGTGAATTGAGGCAGTTGGTGTCACATATGAAGCATAAAGAGTTGTTAACATTTTGTAGATATGATGTTAGTGAAATAATGTTGGATCTAATATCCACTTTGCTTATGTAATTTTACATCCAAACTGAAGCCTTTTGGCTCTTTATTTTAGTAATTACTTTTGTGCACCGACTGTGAGGGTTATGGAAATTTTTGCTCTCTCTCAAGGTTTCTGCCTGGTCTCTGAAGAGAACTTACTAGTTCAAAATAGCTGTTAGGCCAGTGAAACCTTATCAAAATGGACTAATAAAAGGCAAATATATAGACACTTAGGTAGCACCTATGTCTTTTAAGTAGTCCACACTAAGACAACTCAGGGATGCTAAGGATTGGATTCCCACAAGCTCTCTGGTCAATTTACGAAACTTTTATAGTTTCTACATTTGGCTTTGAAATAATGCTGGATCTAATATCGACTTTGCTTATGTGACTTTTGTACATAACAAAAATAACTAACACTTGGTTTATAGATCATAATAGTTATTTAATTAAACCTACTAGTTTTGCCACATATGCTAGTGGCTTCATCTGGGTTATTCAGAACAAACAAATATACAATAAGCAGTAAATATGAATCATTATATAACTAAAAACCAAATATGTAGAACTGTCGCATAAAACTAAAAGTAAAAACAGAAAAACGTGGAGCGTGAAAGCTGACATTGGTCAGTCATTGTTCAGCAGGAGTGCACGATAGTTTGTAAAGTTTTGACTGACAATGACTGACCCATGCCAGCTTCCATGCTCCACTTGTTTCTATTTTTACATTTATTTTTATGTAACTGTTCCTACATATTCAGTTTTTAGTTATGTAATGATTCATATTTACCACTTATTGTATATTTGTTTGCTCTTCCTAACCCAGACAAAGCCACTAGCATATATGGCAAAACTAATAGGTTTAATTATATAATTGTTACAACTTATAAACCCAGTGTTAGTTATTTTTGTTATATTCATGTTTGGTCGAAAAAATCAACATACTCATCACTTTGGTGCATATTTATTTTCTGTATACACTGACATCCTGAACCAGCTGATAATATCACTATTAAAAATGACATAGTTGGTATGACTTTTCTTGTCTGCATATTCTCTCCATGTGAATTTATGGAATTTTTTTTACTAGGTATTGTCCTGAAACAGAAATACAGCAGGTACCTACCAATGTAATTAGTTCTATTTTTTTCTCAAAATTCTCCCAAAAGTATTTGACTGGAATTTTCTTCTTACCATCTTGTTTAGGTCTCTAACAAGAACAAGCTATTTTTCTTTATGTCAACTGCTGTTACTTACTGTTGGCTCAAAAATGTCTGCACTTTTTCCTTAGTAGAACTGCCTGCTGAAGCATAAGAACAAATGCCTCAGTTGTACAGTTTTCCATGTTGAAATTAGCTCACATTATTGTGCTTGAAACTGCTTGCCATTGAAGAAGTTTATCTTCGTATTTAGTAATGAATCCTATAGCTGCTACCCCTTCCTTTCCCTGGTCACTATTGTCTATAAATGGCATCTTATAGTCATTATCTAGCATTGTCATCTTCAGCTCAGTAATGCAAATTATGTGTAGTACTTCTGTAATTTTTCAGGTAGATATGATTGTTTATATTTATCTTTCAATAAATTTATCTTCAATTCTTTTGAGGTTGCATTTGGTCCAGTCACTTCAATGTTTCTTTACTGCATTGATAGTGGATAGCTGCAGTTATCCATTTTAATCAGTTGAGTGTAGCTCCTGAATGTCACTCTCCCTATTATTAGATATCCAGTCTCATCAACTACTTACACCAAACTGACACGTGCTATCTCGCATTCGAATTATATTGTAAGAACTTCACATCAGAAATACTTCTGTCACCTCTTTCAGTTTCTGCATAATCAGTAAACAACTAGATACTGCCACTAGACTATCCCAAATATCATTAATACACAAAATTAAATAACTGGCCCAAGAAAACAAAACTGTACTTCATTTTGCAAATCATGTTCATTTTAGCCTGATTCTCCACGCACTACTTCTGACTCCTGTGCATCATCCACTCTCCCATCGATGCCCACTAGTTTGGTTATTGCTCCAATGATACTTTAATCCTTATTTCATTTGTTACACACACACACACACACACTGCTTGGAGAGAAGTCAACAGACACCATCATGTGAGGAACAAACAGCCATGGTGCCCACCTTAATAAGATGTAGGATCTCCTTTCGCTACAACGACTGCAGCAGTCCTATGGGACGTACTTTCCACAAGCATATGATAGTGATCAATGGGAATTTTGAGCCATTCTTCCTGTAGGTATATAATGGAGTCCTGGACTGTCATGGGGTGGACGTCCCTTGACTTCACCCAATGCTCCAGTTCATACTTCAGATGTTCACAAACCACACAGTTACAGCACCAGCTTTATGACACAGTGCATTGTCTTGCTGAAAGAGACAATGGTTGGTTCCATAGCAACGCTATAAAGTAGGAAGCATTGCATTGTGCAGAATGTATAGATGCCTTTCAGTGTTCATGTCACCACAAACAAGAGTCCAAGGCCAAAACAGGACCATACCATCATACTGCCACCTCTGAATTTCATAGTTGGGATTACACACTCTGCTAAGAGATGTTCTGAGTATCTGCTACACCCATCCATCTGCTTGGTAGATGTGCAGCATGAGTCGTCTCTCCATAACATGGCTTTCCAAGCTTCTGCATCCCACTGTACATGTTCTTTGCACCACTGTAGATGACTCTGTTGATCAATGAATGGCAGGTTATCCTTCACAGTACTCTATGCTCATGTTTGATGAGTCTGATTAGTTGTCCACTGCAGGTAACACTTAACAGTTGATTCCCTGCACTTCCATCTCAGTATTGGATCACTGATTATTGACCTGGGATAGCCCAATTTGTCAACAGTTTGCCAAGCAGATAGGCCTGCAACATGACATTTATCACAATGCTTTTATTGCATCGTGATAAATTCTCTTCTTGCAGCCATTTTCCCCGAACATAGTTGCACGGACTGAGGAGCATCATATTCCTTTAACTTATACCGGCTACAAACATGTGACCTGTTATATGGCATGATGCACCTTGTCCATGGGGGTGTCTATAAACTTCTTTCCAAGCAGTGCAAGTGTTCATGTGTGTGTTCTGCACCATGGTATCATTTATTGGATGGGAAGTGTTTAAGAAATACTTAAATGATGCCATGTTGGAATGTTCTAAGAATTGTCCTAGAGTTTTAAGAATAAATACGGTAGGAGTGAAATGGATGTTTAATCTTATTAAGCAAGAGATTCATAAGAAAAATATGATTTGGAAGGAACATTGTCAACAGTTTGCCAAGCATGATGATGTCAGTTATGAAAATTATAAGGAGCAGGCCAGAAGAGTTACAGCTAGTAGACTGTGCATGAAAAGAAACTGGTGCTACAAGCTAAAGACAACCCAAAAGAATTCTATCATTATGCTGCAAGTAAAACAAAGAATGAATACAAAAGAATAACTCTATGAACACAGATGCTATGCAGGTGACCAATGCACAAGAGATTATTCAAATAATGAGTACTGAGTGCACTCAATGTTGCATACACCAGGTTGATAGCTTTTAGCAAAATGGGCACTTATTATTTGCATAAAATGAATAAGAACTAGCAGTAGACACTGATGGGATATCAGCACAAATACAAATGATTTTTCAGCTGAACTGGCTATTCCTTCTCAGGCTATATAATTTGATCTCAAAACATGGAAGATTCCACAGAAGGAAAGAATGTCTGGTAATCCCATTGCACAAAGGTGGTGCAAAGAACTGATGTATCCAGCTATTGACCTATCAGTATCTCTGGAGTGATGATGAAGATTTAGGAAAAGTTGGTAAGCTGACATTCAGAAATGGGATTGACAGAAAATCTCTACTTTGCAATGAATGGCATGGGTTTATAAGGTAGATGTGAAATGGATGAATAAAGAGATTAAGCATGCGATACAGAGAAAAAGGGCATTACGGAGACAGCATATGAGAAGTGGAAATAACCAATTCCATGAGGATTAGAAAAACCAGGCAGGGTGGGTAACTTGGTTGGTGAGGGTAGGTAAAGAGAGGTATGAAGAGCAATTAGCTAATGAAGCCAAAAAGAATCCTAAGGAGTTCTTTCGATATGTAGCCAGCAAAAAGAAAGAATTATTATGGAAGGATGGCATTGATTGGAGAAGATGGTATAAAGACAGCTGTTGCAGAAGGTGTGGTGGAGATACTTAATGAGCAGTCATAAAGGTCTTTCAGTCTTGTGAATGTAACTTCATGAAGAGATTGAAAGCAGTTCAAGATGGGGAAGAGAGACTGACTGACTGAGTGATCAAGATCCTAGTTGAGCAAACATCAAGTTTGCTCAACTAGGATCCAAACTAATCAGTTAATAAGGCTGTGGGATTTGATAATATATCACCACGTATTCTGAAGGAATGTGCCAGGGAGTTGACACCAGTCTTGACATATTTTTTTTAATAAGAGTCTTGCATTGGGTCAAGTTCCTGAGGAGTGGAAGGAGGACAAGATTGTGGCACTTCATAAAGGATGTGATAGAACTCAAGCATCAAACCATAGACCTATCTGTGTGTCAGGTGTTATGGTTAAGTTGTTGGAGAAGCTTGTGAGAACTTGGATCCAGAAATGGGTTGACAACAATGCTGTGATCTTTGATGGGCAGCATGGATTTGCTAAAGGGAGGTCATGTTTTAGTAATCTACTTTCTTCTAACAATAAGGTGACTGCTTCCTTGGACAGAGGAGAAGGATACAAAGTAATATACTTAGATTTCACAAAGGCTTTTGATAGATTGCTGCATGATAAGTTGATAGTCAAACTAGAGCGGATGGGACTGAATATTAGATTAGTGCATTGGATTGGAGACTGGCTCTCTGATAGGTATCAACAAGTTGTGTATAGGGGAGTGATATCCAGGAAAAGAAAAGTCATTGGTGTGCCTCAGGGGTCTGTTTTAGGGCCATTACTGTTTAACTTGTATATTAATGATATCAGTGAAGATTTGGATAGAGATATTCAGTTGTTTGCAGATGATGCAAAGTTGGGACAAACCATGGAGTAGAGAAGATGTTGTAGCCTTACAAGAAGACTTGAATAAATTGAGTGATTGGACACAGGAATGGGGATGTGAGTTCAATGCTACAAAATGTAAAGTTTTAAAATTTGGAAAACAAATATGGGATGCAGAATTTATGCTTGGTGAGGATGTATAATGTTGGAGGTGGAGGAAATAAGAAATCTGGGGGTGATAGTGGATAAGGATCTGAAATTTAGGGGACAAATGACCAAAATTGTGAAGACAACACAAAGGCTTCTGGGAAAGATGCAGAGGACACTGACTTGTGGACGTAGGGAGATTCTTGTTCCATTGTATAAGGCTTTGATTAGCCCACACATGCACTATTGTGCCCAGATTTGGTCACCTGGTTTACAGAACGACAAAGCGATGTTGGAAAGGGTCCAGAGATGACTGACTAAGGTAGTTTCTAACCTCTGGTTAGAAGTATGAGACAGAATATTAGGAAAGATTGAGAAGATGCAACTTGTAGAGTCTGGTGGACAGGAGGAAGAGGGGGAGATATGATAGAGACCTACAAGTTAGTAAGGGGTTATTATAGTGTCAATGCTAGAGAGGTTCTACAGAAAATAGTTGGAGATCAGGGGAGAACCAGATGTCATCCCTGGAAACTGTATAAAGAGGGTGTGAGTAGAGGAGCGAGAAGTAGGTTTTTTTCATGCAGAGTTGTGAATGATTGAAATGCCTTGCCTGAGAGTGTGGTGTCTGCAGAGAATTTGAGTGTGTTTAAAGCAGTATGAAGCTGTGTGTATGATAAAAGGACCTCCCAGATGAGTCTTTGACTCCGTGGAGTCTTGGGTAATAATAATATTTTATTGGTGGGATTATGCTAGAAGAAACTAATCGGGCTATGGATCTTAGAGTTTAAGTAGATAGGAAGTTGAAGTTCAGAGGCCATGTAACAAAGATTGCAAATACAACTGAAAAGATAATTGCAATGCTGAAACAAACTTTAACATGTAAAGATAAGGATGTCATTTTGCCTCTTTACAAGTCCCTGATAAGACCTCACTTGGACTATTGTGCTCAGGTCTGATCTCCTGGTTTCTGTTGGGATTCTGATACAGTGAGAGAGTATGTGTGTGTGTGTATGTAAAGGAGTGTTAAGAATGATGTCCGGATTATGGAATACTGATTATGAAGACAGTTTGAGCATTTGTAGACTCAAATACCAGCAAATGCAAACAGAAGAAAGAAAAGTGACATGATTGAGACTTACAAATTTCTGAAAAAGTCATACAGGATATCAGTAGATGGAATTTTTCATGTTATGGTGGATGGGGAAGGACGAGAGCATCCTTGGAAGTTGAGAATGAATGCTGTCAAGAATGGGGATGGGTGGGTGAAAGATAGATTTTTCTGTTATAGAATGGTGTGCGATCAGAACACATTGCCATTGGAAGTTGTGTGTGCAAGTAGTGTGAATGAATTCCAGAACAGGTATGACAGCTGGTATGGGTAATGTAGTATATGGCCTCCCTCAATGAGTCCCTAACTCCCTTTTAATAATACATATATTTATTTATTTATTTATTATGTATTCATATGTTGATTATGATATTCTTAATAACATATTTTCCCATAAATTAGCATTTAAATAATTTAGTTATCTAAATTTTATTTTTTCTTATCACAGATGTATTGATAAAACAACATTGAAGGAATCAGATGAAAAATTTTGTGACCAACAACTTCTTCCCAGCTCTTCCGAATCCTGTTATGTTCCATGCCCTGAAGAATGTGTTGTATCCAGTTGGTCTTCATGGTCACAGTGTGCACAGGTCTCTACTTTTTTCAAGTAATAAGTTACCGTATTTGCTGGCATATAAGACGCACTGTTTTCCTCTGAAAATAGGTCTGAAAAACAGGGTGCATCTTATACGCCGATACTCAGTTTTTTATTACTTTCATTTCTGGAAATTTTCTCTGTTCTGAGTTGCGTGATTTCTTTCTTGCTTCCTTGCGGTGTGTGAGAGCATTCCAGTTATGTACAGTTCACTGGATGTGCATTTGCTGTCATTGACGATCACAGCTGTGTTCCTGTTCGTTTAAACTTTCCAATTATTGTCGCAGTTGTTGTGAATGGTGATAAATTTCTGCTGTTAAATTTTCTCTAAATTTTTTGGCAAATTAAGGCTGAAAAATGTTGGCATTGCTACAATATTGCATCCATGATTGCGTATGCTAAAGAACATGGAAACAGGGCTGCACAGAGAGGCATTTCAAGCCATGTCCAACTGAGAAAACAATAAGAACTTGGAGGAATCAGGAAGAGGATCTAAAAAATCTTTTTTTTCCTAAAAAATTTGTACAAAAAAGGGGGTGCATCTTATACGCCAGCAAATATGGTATATGTAACATTAATCCAGGAATTTAATATTCTTGAAACTTTAAATGCCTTGAGAGGATTGAATTTTTATCTTAAAAGGCAGCTTATTCAACTTAACTGACTTTACTCAAAAATGTGCAAAGACAGTTAAGTTGAATAAGCAACCTTTTAAGATAAAAAGTATTTCCTTTGGAAAGACATGAGTTCAGATCTTTAAGATATTAGTAATATTTTTATGGACTTTCTAAATTTGGTGACTTAGCTAGTCTCTTGTGAATGTGACTGGGTTTTCTTCCCTAAAACATGAATTTTTATATACTTAAAACACACACAAATTAGCTGGAGAATACATGCACATATCAGACATCTTACGCTGCCTTGACTTTGTGGCAATAGTTTCCTTGGCCATCATTACAACTCAAAAGTATAGTGTTACTCCAGCAGTTGAATATTCAACATATTCTTTTAGTAAGAAACAACTGTAAATATAAAGACCTTTACCTTGATAGTTAATGCTATAATTCTAGGATATAATAGACCAGGAAATGTGGATGGTAGTGAGTATGAAATGTATCAAATAATCAAATTAGCCAAGCAAATAAGAAAAAAGTGATCATTATGGGCGATTTTAATTATCGCAATATAGACTGGAATGATGAGATAGCAACTGGAAGTAAAGAAAATGAGTTTCTTGAGTTTTTCAGGGATAACTACCTCAGACAATATGTAACACGAGGATTTGAGGGTCTTGGATTTGGTCATCTCATCAGAGGATGTAATTATAAATGAAGTGTCAAATCGCCCACCAATTGGTGAGAGTGACCATGAGGTGATTACCAGCAGTGTGAGGACCTCTGTAAGAAAAGGGTATATGTGGAACTACAAGGAGGTGATTATGAAGAGCTCAGGATACAGCTTGCAGGTGTGTAACATAGAGTTAGCTGGAAAAGAGATCAGTGCAGCATTGGGGGATTTTCAGAAACTTTCTAGTAGATGCAATGTCTAAATGTATTCCAAGGGTGAAATAAGATAGATGTGAAATGGATGAATAAAGAGATTAAGCATGCGATACAGGGAAAAAGTGCATTATGGAGGCAGCATAAGAGAAGTGGAAATAACCAATTCCATGAGGATTACAAAAGACCAGGCAAGGAGGGTGACTTGGTTGGTGAGAGTAGCTAAAGAGAGGTATGAACAGCAGTTAGCTAATGAAGCCAAAAAGAATCCTAAGGAGTTCTTTCGATATGTAGCCAGCAAAAGAAAGAATGATCATGGAAGGATGACATTGATTGGAGAAAATGGTATAAAGACAGCTGTTGCAAAAGGTATGGTGGAGATACTTAACGAGCAGTCATAAAGGTCTTTCAATCTTGTAAATGTGACTTCATGGAGAGATTGAGAGCAGTTGATGATGGGGAAGAAAGACTGACTGTAAGTGAGCAAGAGGTGTATGGGGAGTTCAACAAACTAGAGCAAGCGGGCATTTCATGAAGGAGGTGATAGAGCTCAAGCATCAAACTATAGGCCTATGTGTGTGTGTGTGTGTGTGTGTGTCAGGTGTTGTAGTTGAGTTGTTGGAGAAGCTTGTGAGAACTAGGATCCAGAATTATGTTGACAACAATGGTATTATCTTTGATGGACAGCATGGATTTGCTAAAGGGAGGTCATGTTTCAGTAATCTACTTACTTATTACAATAAGGTGACTGCTTCCATGTACAGAGAAGGATACACGGTAATATACTTAGATTTCACAAAGGCTTTTGATAGATTACCGCATGATAAATTGATAGTCAAATTAGAGTGGGTGGGGTTGGATATTAGATTGGTGCATTGAATTGGAGACTGGCTATCTGATAGGTATCAACAAGTTGTGTATGGGGGAGCAATATCCAGGAAAAGAAAAGTCATTGGTGGTGTGCCTCAGGGGTCTGTTTTAGGGCCATTACTGTTTAACTTGTATATTAATGATATCACTGAAGATTTGGATAGAGATATTCAGTTGTTTGCAGATGATGCAAAGTTGGGACGAACCATGAAGAGTAGAGATGTTTGTGGCCTTACAAGAAGACTTGAATAAATTGAGTGATTGGGAATGGGGATATGAACTCAATGTTGCAAAATGTAAGGTTTTAAAATTTGGTAAACAAAGATGGGATGCAGAATTTGTGCTTGTTGAGGATATATTGTTGGAGGTGGAGGAAATAAGAGATCTGGGGTGATAGTGGATAAAGATCTGAAATTTAGGGGACACATAGCCATAATAGTGAAGACAGCACAAAGGTTTCTGGGAAAGATGCAGAGGACACTGACTTGTAGACATAGGGAGATTCTTGTTCCATTGTATAAGGCCTTGATTAGGCCACATATGGACTATTGTGCCCAGATTTGGTCACCTGGTTTGCAGAATGACAAAAAGATGTTGGAAAGGGTCCACAGGCGACTGACTAAGGTATTTTCTAACCTCTGGAATGTCGAGTATGAGACAGAGTATGAGGAAAGATTGAGAAGATGCAATTTGTACAGTCTGGTGGACAGGAGGAAGAGGGGGAGATATGATAGAGACCTACAAGTTAGTAAGTGGTTGTTATAGGATCAATGCTGGAGAGGTTCTACAGAAAATAGTGGGAGATCGGGGGGGGGGGGGGGAACCACAGGTTATCCCTGGAAACTGTATAAGGAGGGAGTGAGAAGCAACTTTTTTTTCATGCAGAGTTGTGAATGATTGGAACACTTTGCCTGAGAGTGTGGTGTCTGCATAGAATTTGAATGTGTTTAAAGCATGGTATGATGAGCTGCGTGTATGATAAAAGTACCTCCTGATGAGTCTTTGACTCCATGGAGTTTTGGGTAGTAATAATAATAATAATTAATTGACCATTTAAATTCTAGATATTTGTTTTCCTAATTTCATATTAGTACCTTTTTTGTCTGAGGTATTGGGTTTTCACTCACCAAAAACAGAAAAGGTTGTATTCATTAATAGTCATAAGTAGAGTGGTTTCAGCAGATTTCCACCAGTTTGTCTATCAATAGTTTATTTGTTGCTTGCCAATTGTTGATTTTTATTTATTTTTAATATATAATTATTTTTTGTTTATTGCAAAAACAAAAGAAATAGTTATTTTAATTTTTTTTTAAATTAAATTTTTGCAAAATATTATATTACTGGTTAGGAGTAAATATTGTCAGTTTGACTTTTTTGTGTCCAGAGAATGACACAGGGGGTTAGTTGTTAAGGAAGCCTGAACTGTCATGGTTGCATTTCCATGATTGGAATAGGTCTAAGTTCGATTCTTGTCACGACGGAGGAATCTTTATCTGGACGATTTCAATCGAAGGTGAGTTAGCCGATCTCATACAGAGGTAGCAGGGTTTTTCTCCTGGAAACTCTGGTTTCTCATCCCGCATACAGACAAATTGGCCCTTCAGAACACACGCAATTTACAGACAAAAAATACTAGTTGTTGTGGAGGTGGGTGGTTGATGGAGATGATTCGTAGTAGAGGTTCGGTGTAGTGGTTGAGGCAGATGTAGGTGTTCTCCCAAGATGAGTCTTCAGACTCCTTGGAGGTATCAGGAATAATAATAATAATAATGTCCATGCATTATCTTTGGTTATTAGGTGTATGTGATTTATGAAAAGCTCAGAGAAATATTTCCTCAAGTGAGAAAGAAGTAATGGAGAGTCTTCGTGATAGGCCTTTTAGGAAGGTGAACAGTATTTTTGATATATTTTGGTTGGTTGGGATGCTATGGCCTGTACATCTCCCTGTTTTAATATTTCTGTTATTTTCTTTTGCTTTTGGAAGGTTGCAATATTTCTAATTTTCTATATATGGTATTGTATTTCAATTAGTAGGTAAAGCAGTTGAGTTTTCATGCTTCCTTTTTCAGGTATGTTTTGTAAATTATAATGCTTGTTCTTTCCTCAGTGTGTGTGTTTGGACATCGAAGTTGTGGCTGATATGAACCCACTGTGCATTCGTAAAAAGGTGTTTTCAGTTTCTTATTGGATGCAGAAGGCACGATTTACACTTTCAAATTTTTTCCTATTTTTGTGTTTTCTGATAGGATATTGTTCAATATCCTCCAGTCTAAATTGTGTCTAGAGAGGTATTAACTAGCAAAGGGTTAAGTAACTAGGGAGATAAAAGGAAAGAGTTTTAGAAGAATAGTCCAGCTTTTGAAGAGGAAGGAATTGCTCAGTTTTCTTGGGTTCTGTCATGGATCCCAATTCTTCTAGGATCCCATTGATCCTAATTCTTCTAGCTGAAATAGCAATTTTTCCATTTTCCTTGTCTTGTTGGAGTGTATCTATTGGATTGGTTTTAATTGCCTGTATTATGTCTTCTTTTTTAAGTTCTTGAAGGTATTGTTTATGCTTTTTTTTTTTTGGCAATAATTTTTGCTTGTTTGGATATGGTTCTGTAGTATTCTGTTGTGGTCTTTGCCTTCTTGCTTCTGTGGTTTTGACCTGTGGAGATTTTATAGTTAACACCTAGCCAGTACTGACACATTTCATGGGAGGGATGTACAGTTTCTGAGAATTTAATTACCTGGAGAATTTTCAGTACTGTGATAGTAGCATTTCTGTAAGTCTTTGGATGTTTTCATATCCCCCCCCCCGTTCTTTTTTTGGGAATAACTTATCTTGCTGGCCTTTGCCTTTTTTTCTTTTTCCAGAAGAAGCTGTATTAATGTCTTCCAGTCTTTTAATTTGTGATTTGCTGATGGGAAATGAAGTTGTGTAATATTTAATCACAGGGATCATTAACTCTTTATGACTTGTGCTTTTCCAGTGACAGGTTGCTAGGTTTCTTTTATACAGGTAATTTTTTTAATGATTTCTTCATTTCCTGTTTGGCCTAGGTGGTTATGGCCTTGTTGTTATTCTGTTATACTTTTGTATTGTCTGGAGTGTTTTAAGAGCCAAGTTATTGGTTATGATGCACATGACATCATCAGCATGAATAACACATTTTATTTCCTGTTGTTTCTATATTGGACTTACAAAGCCTTTGATTTCTGGGGTCTCTCTGATCATTTTTGCAATCATCTCAGTTTGTTTTGTGTATAAAGCTGGCAAAAGAGTCCAGCCTGGTCTTACGTCTCGCATTATGCAGATGTTATCAAATAGATTGTCGTTTATACATATTTTGTTGATTATCTTGTTGTAGAGGCAGTTTATCTTGCATAGGAAGTGTGAACCATAATTATGTGCTGCAAGGGTTGCTAATAAGAGATCATGGTTGACTCTGTCAAATGCTTTGCTTTGATCAAGGGAAATCAATGTTGCATTTATTTTATTTTCTCTTTCTTGGTGTACTTGATAATATTACTGAGGAGGTTAATTGACTGGAAGATATATCTGGAATAGCACAGGTTTGATTTGGGTGGATTATTGATTGTGTTGGGCTTAATCTGTTAGTAATTATTTTGGCTAATATTTTGTAGTCAGTATATTGTAAGGTGATATTGATAGGCCTCCAGTTGCCAACCTGCAATGTGTCAGTGTTGTTTGGCTTTGGAGTTAGGATTATGATCGATAGTTTCTATGAAAGCATGAGTTCATGATCTTTAATAACTGTTTTGTAGACTTTGGTTAGGATGCCCTATTATATTGTGAAACCTGTGGAGTATTCATAAATAAAAATTCACACGTATACCATAGTAATTAAATTTGAATAATATGTAGATATTTCGTCTTAAGTCTTTTAAGACATCATCAGTACTAGGAATTACATTCAAAGGAACAGCTTTTTTTGATTTGGATTTTATCCATTTAATAGGGCTGTATCTTTAATAATTTGCAATTCTTATTTTAAAGATTCTTCACAGGAACAAAATTTGTGTGCTCTGGATACCAGAGATTTTATGATGCCATATTTTTGAGATGGATGGTGAGCTGATGAATTGTGGATGTAATGACCTGAAAAAGTTAGTTTATGATAGACAGAATTGGAGATGGAACTGTCTTGTTTTTGTTGGATGTGTATATTAAGAAAGGAGATGCCTTATGATGATTCTTTTTCTAGTGTGAATTTGATGTGAGGATGAAAGTTGTTGATCTTATTTAAAATGAGTATAGTTCTTGTTCAGAGTGACTCCAGGCTGCAAAGACGCCATCAACATATCGTAGCAATATTTTTGATTTTGGTTCAAGAGCGAAAATTCTATCTTCTAGGTATTCCAGAAAAAGGTTGGCTAAGTTTGCTGATAAGGGAGAACGAATTGCTGTTCCTTCTTGTTTATAAATTTTTTCTTTCCATGTGAGGTATCCAGATGTGATAGCAAATTTGAATAATTCCACAATATCAGATGGAAATTTTTTGAGTTAATAATTCTATTGTCTCCTTATGAGGGATATTTGTGAAGAGGGAGACAATGTTGAAGCTTATTGGCATGTCTTTTATTTTTGTGCGAAATTCTGTGGAATTTTTAATTGATGAAGCTGAGTGGCCTGTGAGTGGACGGAGAAGGTTTGACAAAAATCTTGATATTTTATAAGTTGGGTGGCTGCTTATAAAATCCACAATGGGTCTAAGTGGACAGTTGTTTTTGTGCAGTTTAGGTGAACCATATATTCTAGGAACCCTAGCATGATATGTTCTGAGTCTTTTGATGGTTTCCTGATCTATGATGTTGTTTCATCCAGTAACTTGTTGAGTTTCTTGAGCTGTCTTTTTGTAGGATCATAATCTAGTTAGGTGTATGTATTTCGATATCGAAGCAGTAGATTCATTTTCCAGTCATATGAATTGATATCTAAGATGACAGTGGTATTCCTCCTGTTGGCTTTGGCAATAACTATGTTTTTATTTCGTTTTAAGGAGTTCAGAGCTTTTAATTCTGATGGTGGAATGTTCAAGTCTGAAGGTTTTCTCATAGATTACTTTGGCTATTTCAAAACGTAGTCTATTGGCTTCAATATTAGAAAGATGGCTTGTGTTCCTTTCAGTGTTGTGTATGAAATCCAGATAAGGAATATGTTTAGGTGAAATGGCAAACTTATGACCTTGTGCTAATATTCATTTCATCTTCCATTAACAGTTGGCCAGATAAATTTGTCAGCCGGTAATTTGGTTATATTTTTCTTAGATTGTTCTAATAATGTTAGGTGTTTTTTTATGGAGATTTATATTGCTTGTTTCAAATGATTTAATATCTACATTTTTTTGAAATATTAATAACTAATTGTAGCAGGTCTTGATTCTACATATTTGAGAGATCAGCTTCCAATTCTGTTATTTGATAAAGCCCATGATAAAAATGCAGCTTAAGTTCAATGGCTTAAATTAAAAACTCCAGATCCTCATTCAGCTTACACAACAACAACAACAACTCAAAACGTGTAAAAAAAGTTATCGACAATTTCAAAGCAGACTTTGTAAGAATGAAATGCAATAAGCTAGCTTCCTGCAAAACTGGCAGTCAAGCCTTCTGGTCCCATGCTAAGGCTGTTGAGCATAACTTCTGGTCCTTCCATGTTTCCACCTCTCTTGCATCCCAATAGCACTATGGTAACCTCACTGAAGGAAAAGGCAGACCTCTTGGAATCAATTTTTTCCTCCTGGACAACCAAAACAAATCACCTCCCGTACTTCCACAAATTGTCCACTTGCATGCCTCCTCTGAACTTTTCCCAAGAGGACATCAGAAAACCCCACATTAATCTTGATACTAATAAGGCTCTTGGTCCAGATGGTATTCCTCCAGTTGCTCAAAACTTATGCTTCAAAATTGATGATGCCTATCCTGTATTGTCTATATAAATTTTCATATTCTACTGGCATTTATTCAACAGCATGGAAGCAAGCCCACATCCAGCTTGTACCTAAAATATGGAGACAAAAGTCAGCCATCTAATTAGCATTCCATTGCTCTCAGCTTGGTACTTTAAAAAGTGATGGAGAAAGTTATCAACAGCTAGCTTCCTCATTATCTGGAGACTCGTCAGTTAATTAGTGATCACCAATATAGATTCCATCATTTTCATTCAAAACAGCTGACTTCCTAGCTAATCTCACCTACTTTAAGACTCAGTCAACAGGCCACATTTTCTCCTTAATCACTTGCCCACACATGATACTGTAGGTCTTATGACCTTTCATGCATGGGGTTAACACAAAAAAATCTCTCCGGTCAAGACTACATGATCATTTTTCCCAAGCAGAGGCAGCATACCTAGATTGGTTATTGCTAAGTTCTCTAATGCTGTGATCAGAAAACTTAACAGTCTCTCTTTGGTTCCTTCATTACATGCTGCTTCAGATAATTATCTCTCTCAGCAACTGCATGAATTCCAATTTCTTCTTTCCCTGTGACCATTCTCCCCAATCTGTCTCCATAGTTGAAAAACTCTTACCATAATAATTACTTGACTTGCACTCATCATTCTAATTTGCTAGTGCATGTCTACATTCTACCTTATACTATCCATTCTACCATATCCTCTGGATTATGGCAGTAACCAATTACATATATCATTCTGTTTGCCTCTATCTCATCTCACACCAGACAGCCTCAAATGAACTGCCCTCTGCATCTCTGCCCTCCTGACGTACTTCCTCTTTTCTTGGCTTCAGTTTCTCTGTTGTCATTGAAACAACCCCTTCCTCCATCCCATTTCTTCTGTCCTCTCTGAAGATACTATATCCTTTGCATTCTGTTCCTATGTTTATATCATCCTCAGTCAAACAAGACTGTAATGCCTATAACTTTTGACCATGTTGAGCTAACCATTGCCAAAAACTCCCCACCCTTATTCCCTTATTTTCACAACCTCCCTTACATCTAGTGTTGCTTAGCCCACTAAAGAACTTGGGTTGCTACATTTAGCATTGTGCAATCACTCTCCAACTTGCTAACCTCTAGGTTGCCTGGACCATGCTCACCTACATCCCTCCCCACCCAAACATTCTAGTGTTCCTGTTACTGCACTTCCAAACTCTCACTAATCAAAGCTTAATTAAGGCTCCTCAAGCTTAAATCCATTCACAAGCCATCCAGCTTATACAAATTCTTCCTTCCATCAAACTCGCTCCATAAATCTATAAAATCCACATTCCTCCTGCACAGTCTGCACATTGACTTATTTGCAATCATAGCTATCCATCTCAGCTTGTCTCTATCATACAGTGGCAACAGACTGATAACTTTTTCTTTCTCACTCTTCTTTTTTCGCATGCATCAGAAACTCATATCTCCTTACCTGCCACACTTGTCACCTGTTAAATCATTTGTACCAGCCAAAGTAAACATCTTTTTCACCTTCGTCTTCTGCATCCTTATAGCATCACTAACATCATTAATTATGACACCAGGAAGACACAATTTTGTCACACATTCCTCAAGCATTTCTCTTATCAATGAATTACCATACAAAATCCTATGCTTATTCTCACACTTTTATCCTTTCATATTCTGCTTTCTCTCCCATTACATCTCTCACTTATTTTTTGCTTCTGTATCATACCATCCATCCATTAAGTTTTCCATAGCCATTTATTCTCATATTTTGTTCATTGGAGAACTCCATGTAAGTGTGCTATCTTTTCCATTGCCGTCTGTTCATTCTCTTTCGTTTTCCACCACTTCATTCATACTCATACTACTTGTAACACGAGCCTTGACAATCACACTTTGCACATCACACTTCTGGCATTTACTCATAAAACACTTAGGACAAACACTTTCTTCAGTTTTGGCTCCCATATATTATGCCACCCATGATACTAATATGCTATATATATATATATATTATATAAATAAAACATAAAACTCTGCCATATCTGTATTAGATCAGCTACTGTAAAGCTCTTTTAACAGTTTCTAACATCTTAGGTAGGATCTGAAACAAATGGCATCGTTGCCACTGTGAAGCAGTTTAGTCAGTGGCAATTAATTACAATTAATTGCCACTTATTGGCAGTTAATTACAATTACCTCCCAAAATTAGAGATAGGCATATAGTGTGTTTGATTAATTAGGTTGGTGGGATTAGGACTTTTGATTAAGATTAGGACTTTACACAATTCAAGAAATAGGTGATCTTGAAGGGCTTGAAATCTACCATGTTCACACTTTGACATAATTTAGGAAACATTTTAATGAATCTATAGGTGTTGTTTTTTCTGTATTATCATCATCATCATCAAATTCCTGCCATGTACCCTCAAGGGGTGTACAGGATATGATAGTACCACATGAAAAAATTACATCATTACTAACTTCCTATCTACAATTTTCCTCCAAATCAGTTTGTTACTTGTCAAGACTCCAACATTATCAGATCTTATATTTCTATCGTCTAAGGCACTTTGTACCGTATCAATCCACCTATATCTTGGTCGTCTTCTGGGTCATTTTCCTGCCAACCTGGCAGAGAACACTTGTTTTACTAAGCTTTCCTCTCCCATTCTATTTAAGTGACCATACCACCTGAGATTAGCTCTGCTAACACATTCCTGGATGCTGACAATGTCAAGTTCTTTCCTAATATCCTCGTTTTTAATATGATATTGCCATTGATGCCATCTGTTCACGCCTCTAATCTTTCTCAGGACTCTCATATCTGCGGTCTCTAGTCTGGTCAAGTGTTTTACTTCTGACCCAGCTCTCAGATCCATAAGTTAAAACTGGTTTGAACACTGTCTTGTATACAGCTAATTTAGTGTTCTGACTAATTTCTCTCTTATTCCATATGAATTTATTCAATTGACTTCCCACCATACCAGCTTTGCTGATTCTGTTGTCTATTTCTATATTTAATTTACCATCTTCAGTAAAAATCGTGCCTAAATAGCTGAAATGTTTTACTTGTTCCACAGGTTCTCCATTCACAACACAGTTGACATTTTCAATGATTCTGCCTATTTTCATTGTCTTTGTCTTTTTATTGCTGACCTTCATACCATATCTATTACAACAGTTATTCAATTTAGTCAGAGAATCTTGCAGACTTGTAGTGGATTTATTTAGAATATAACATCATCTGCATAAAGCAAAGAACTGACATTAACATCTCCAATTTTGATATCATGTTTAATACCACTTTCCTTCATAATGTGATCCATATAGATGATGAATAACAGAGGGATAATGTACATCCTTGTCTCACACCAGATTTAACATTAAACCATCTTCCTATACTTCCTTCAATTCTAACTGCTGACTTAAAACTCAAATAAAGACTAAGTATTGCTTGATATAATGCCCTATTGACACCATATAACTGTAGTGTATTGAATAGCTTCTCTCTTGGCACCTTGTCATATGCCTTTTCCAAATCGACAAAACTCAAATAGAGATCTTTGTTATATTCCCATGATTTCTTCACTATTTGTCATAAAGTGACGATCTGATCCTGACACCCTATATTTGTCCAGAATCCAGCTTGTTCTTCACCCAGATTTTCTTCCACAATTCTTCTCAATTGTTTCTCAAGTATACTTGCATAGATCTCGCCAGGAACACTTAGTAGGGAAATACCTCTGTAATTCTCGATTCAGTTTTATTTCCCGTTTTATATATGGGTACTATGAGAGCTCTACTCCAATCATTGGGAATTTGTCCCTCTGTCAGGCTTTCTGAACAATGCAGTGCAGCCACTGTAAAACTTTTATGCCACCATACTTCAGCATTTTTGGTTGAATATCATCTACTCCTGCTGCCTTTCCACATTTTAAGCCTTTGGTGGCTTTTTCTACTTCAAGTATGGATATGTATTCCTGACTGCATGCCTGGTCAGTGTTTTTTACCACTGTGCTGTCATCACTGCTTGTTTCATTTAGCAGTTTTTCAAAATAATTACTCCATACTTCAAGGATATCTCTTTCTTCCATTTTCATGTCACCTTTATCATCTCTGACTCCTTTTACAGCACTCTTTCCTCCATTCCTAAGCTTCTTCAACAACCTCCAGAATATTTTGCCACCTTCTTGATATTTATTTTCTATATTCCTGCCAAAGTCCTCCCATGACTTTTGTTTAGCTAGTTTTACACAGTGTTTAGCATTCTTGCATTTGTCTCTGTATTCTCTAAGAGCACAAGCTGACTTATTTGCCAGGAACTTTTGATATGCTTTCTTCTTTTCCTTCACTGCCTGTTTAACTTCCTGTGTCCACCATGGAGTTCTAATTTTTCTATCCTTGCAGACAAATTCACCTCATGCCCTCTTGCTGAATCAATCAGGGCTTTCTTCAAGGCTTGCCACTGAATCTCCAAGGTTTGATTCCTGTTCTCAAACTCTTTCATTTTTTCTTCAATCTTTGTGTGTTTTAGTCTACAGTTCACATCTGAGAGCTTCTCAACTTTTATTCGCTTTAAAACTTTCTTACATGTTATTCTTTTCAATATGAAATTCAATTTTATCCTGCTCAAGACTAAATAGTGATCACTTTCAATTTCAAATCCTCTGTACACTCTGGTGTCCTGCACCAGGGAGAAAACATCACTATCAACAATAACATAGTCAATGAGACTTTTCTTTTTCCTTGCCTCTTCTCTCCATGTGAATTTGTGCACATTTTTATGTTGGAACAAGGTGTTAGTAATAACCAGTCCATGTCCTGAGCAGAAATCCAACAGATATTTGCCATTATTATTAGCTTTGCTCTTTTCTCCATATTTTCCCAAAATATTTTTGTATGTCTCACAATCATTTCCTACTCTGCTATTTAGATCCCCAACAAGGACCAACTTTTCCTTTTTCATTGTGTCAGTTGCTTTTTCTAAAGCATCAAAAAATTCCTCCACTTCTACCTTAGTAGAACCTTCTCTGGGGCCATAGGCCCAAATAAGTCTCATTGTCCAGTTCCCCATTCTCATATTTGCCCACATTACTCTACTTGAGACTGCCTGCCATTCAAGAAGATTAGCCTTATATTTTGTGTTGAATACTATGGCTACTCCTTCTTTTCCTTGATTGTCATTGCCTGAATATAACATTTTGTATTTATTGCTCAGAAAGATCTCACCAGTTTTTGTCTTTTTTGTTTCAGTCACCCCTATTATGTCGATCTGGTACTTATCTAATTCCTCAGCTAGCTCCATTTCTTTGCCATTCAGGCTTCTTATGTTGATAGTACCGATCTTTAACTCTGGTGATGTTGAGTTGGGGTGTGTTTTCAGATTTGTTCCAGTAGCTGACTTTTCGCTGTTTGCCCTGATTCCCTGGCAAAAACAATGGGGGCCTTGTTTAACCGGGCGCCACCCCAGCCGGCATGAGATTTTTTCATGTTGTACCATCATTTTTTATTTTGGTTTAACCAATAAGAATACAATTTGGTCGGCTAAGTCCCAAATTGCCAGCCCATCCTCGTTCGTTTTCAGTATCCAAGTAGATACCCAACAGGGTGCACCACGAGAATGTGAGGATTGGACATTAGGTCAGAAGCCCTGGTCAGTTCTCCACATTCCTTTAAAGGCTATGTGGAGGTCTCCTCTCCGTTATACAGCTTTGACCCTTAAGCACCCCTTTCTGTATTATTATTATAGTAAATAGTAACTGTATAGTTTATTCTATCTTTTAGTAAAATGAATTTAATGAATTTGAAGAGTGTTGTTTTGTCTATATAATATCATTATTGATAATAATAAACATCCACAATGTCATACCTTGCAGTTCCACTCTAACATAACTTAGCGAGAGGTATGAGATTTTTGCTTGAGACTGTACGGAAGAATACAGAGAGAGGAAAAATAGTGTGCATGTTGCCTAGGTATGATAATGATGAGCTGAGCAGAAGAGCGGTGATATTGAATGGCATAATAGCGAGAATGTGTGACAAGAGAGGACTGGTATATGTGGATGCTTGGAGTGCATGTGAGGAAAGAGAGGAATTGTATGCGAGAGACCGTTTACATTTGAATGAGGAAGGACGTAGGCATCTGGAGAGATTGCTGTTCTGAACGAGTCAGTGTGTCCCAGGGAGGATGATAGCAGGGGTGGCCTCTTGTGGGACTGGATACTTGGGAGAAGGGAGACAATGTCAGGTAACACTGAGCCCCAGTGTAGGAGGGATAATGCTGGGTATAGAAACAATGGCATTTATATGCTTTATAAATGCCATTGTTTCTATACCCAGGCATCTGGAGAGATTGCTGTTCTGAACAAGTCAGTGTGTCCCAGGGAGGATGATAGCAGGGGTGGCCTCTTGTGGGAATGGATACTTGGGAGAAGGGAGACAATGTCAGGTAACACTGAGCCCAGTCTAGAAGGGATAATGCTGGGTATAGAAACAATGGCATTTATATGCTTTATACTAATGCCAGGAGTGTCTGGAATAAGGGAGAAGAATTGGTGGTGCAGATAGCATCAGCCTGGCCAAAAATTATTGCGATCACTGAGACGTGGTTGACAGAAGGGGATATAACAACAGGAATAGAAGTCGCTGGGTATAGCATTTTTCGTCAGGATAGGAGGGGAAAGCATGGTGGTGGGGTACTGCTTATGATAAGTGATGACCTATGTCCTCTAAGAGTGGAGAATTTGGAAGGAAGTGAGACAAATGATTTTGAGAGCGTATGGTGTGAGGTAAAGGTAGGCAAGACAGGATATTTAATGGGGTGTTGCTACAGACCCAGGAGCACAGAGGATGGGGAGCAGGAGATGTTTAGACAGCTAAGTTTGGCAAGTGCAAGAAGAATGATTGTTATGGGAGATTTTAACTTCAGTAGTATAAATTGGAGAGAGGAAGAGCAATAGGGGAATGGAATTTCTAGAATTCTTGAGGGACAAATATCTTAGGCAACATGTAACAGAGGGAACAAGAGGTTCAAAAGTTTTGGATTTGGTTATAGCATCAGAAGAGTTGATAATAACTGAGTTGACGTCTCTCCCACCAGTTGGAGAGAGTGACCATATGGTGTTGACTTGGAAAATGAATAGACATGCAGGAGTATCAAAGAGACGGGAGCTTATGTGGAATTATAAGGCAGGTGATTATAATAGTCTTAGACGTCAACTTCGGGAAGTTTCATGGAGGGAGGAATTGGAAGGCCGGGATATCACTAGTGCATGGGAAATTATGAAAGAATATTTGTTATCAGCAATAGTAAGTTGTATACCACGAGTGAAGAAGAGGAAGCAATTTGGAGTAAAGTGGATGACTAACAATATTAAACAGGAATTGCATGCGAAAAAGAGGATGTGGAAGAGATATAAGGAGACAGGTAAAGAGATGCATGAGGAATATAAGACACAGGCCAGAAGAGTGACTAGTCTGGTAAGGAAAGCGAAACTGGAATATGAGAGGAGATTGGCCCTAAGATCCAAAGAAAATCCTAGGGAATTTTTTAGCTATGTGGCCAGTAGGAGGAGAAATGACTGTGGAAGAATGATATTGTGGGATAAAAATGAGAATAGAGTGACTGATGCAGAGGACATAGTGGAATTGTTCAATGAACACTTTATTGGAGTATTTCATCCTAGAGGAGTCAGTTTTAATGCTTGGAGGGATAGGACTAGTTCGAGGTCTGGAGGTACAGGAGGAGAGTGTGTTTCAGATACTTAGTAATCTGGATGTCAGTAAATCTGTGGGACTGGATGGTATTTCACCACGAGTTTTGAGAGAATGTGCTAGGGAATTGACAGTGCCTTTAACGTGGCTTTTCAGTGAAAGTCTGGCTTTGGCAAAGGTGCCCAGGGAATGGAAGGAAGTTAAGATAGTGCCATTGCATAAGGGTGGTAGCAGACAAGAAATGTCTAATTATCGGCCAGTCTGTGTGTCATCAGTAGTTAAGATCTTGGAGAAAGTAGTGAGGGACCGTATACAGCATTGGGCAGATGAGGGTAATGTTATCTGTGAGAATCAACATGGATTTGTGAAAGGACACTCTTGTTTTAGCAATATGCTAGCCTTTTATAATAAAGTTACTAGAACATTAGATGAGGGAAAGGCATATACTGCAATTTTCTTAGACTTGGCAAAGGCATTTGACAGGGTGCCACATGATAAGCTGATATTTAAGTTGCAGCACATGGGTCTGGATGTCATATTGGTCAACTGGATTCAGGATTGGCTGTCTGATAGGTATCAGAGAGTTGTGTATGGTGGAGCAGTTTCCAGGAGGCAGAGGGTTATAAGTGGGGTCCCACAGGACTAGTACTAGGACCTATATTATTTAACCTTTATATCAATGATATAGCCAGTGGACTGCAGGGGGATATTCAGTTGTTTGCGGATGATGCGAAGCTGGGAAGGATTATTAGTAATAGTGCAGATGTGGTAGCCCTGCAAGAGGATTTAAATAAGCTAGATAGATTGGCAAATGAATGGGGGTGTCAGTTTAATGCAGCAAAATGTAAGGTCTTGAGGTTTGGGAAACATCGATGGGATGCTGCATACTCTATGGGAGGAGTTATACTGGAGGAAGTAGGGGAGTCAAGAGATCTGGGGTTGATGATTGATAGAAACCTGAATTTTAGGGGACATATTGCAAAGGTGGTGAAGGTAACACAGAGGATTGCTGCTATTATGAGAAGGACACTGACCTGCAGAGATAAGAGGGTTATCATTCCGTTGTATAAGTCTCTGATCAGACCACACTTGGACTATTGTTCTCAGATTTGGTCCCCAGGATTTGAAGGGGATAAATTAACTGTGGAAAGGATACAAAGACGGATGACAAAGATGGTTTCAGGACTGTACAAGGATAGTTATGAGGATCGGCTGAGAGAATGTGGACTGCAGAGTTTGGTGGATAGAAGAAGGAGAGGTGATATGATTGAGACTTTTAAACTGTTGAGAGGTGGTTAGAGGGTTGACACTGGGGAGTTCTTTTGCTTGGTTGAACAGCGGGAAGGAGTGATGACAAGAGGCCATCCCTGGAAGTTATGAAAGGAAACTGTGAGCAAGAGGGTAAGGAGTGGTTTTTTTGTGTGGAGGGTGGTTGAGCCATGGAATGCTTTACCTGATGGAGTGGTGGGAGCGAGAACGGTCAGCGAGTTTAAAGAGTGGTATGATAGACTTCGTGTTTTTCAGAGGGGGGGGGGACCTCCCCTCGATGAGTCTTGACAGACTTTATGTCTTAGGAAGGACCTCCCTCGATGAGTCTTTTGACTCCTTGGAGGCTTGAATAATAATAATAATAATAATAATAATAACTTGTATGCACCCGTTTACTTCACTATCTTATCCTTTCACTTGCCTTCTTCCTAATTTTTTCACACTTCTTTTCATATGCTCCAGATTTTGGTTCTTCTACATCCATACTCAGTTTTCATCCAGATTACGCAAATGAATAGCATACCTGCACTCTAGTCATTGGGTTGTGGATTTGAATCCCATTTTAGCATGAATATGTATGTATGTGAAAGTTTTGAAGTAGATCTTGAAGGGCTTGAAAAGGTGCTGTTTGATCTTTAGAATATGGCTCCCACTTGTAATACTAGTGTAATACTATTTTTTAAACAACGGTATCACACATGTAAGAGAATTTAGAATTTATTAAATACACGTATATATTTTTCCACTGCAACATGTGCATTATTCAGGGAGAAAGCAAAAGAATTGGCTACAACATTTAAAATATAAATACAAGAATGGGGTCATATAGCATATGCATACATCCACGTGTCTCAATCACAGCTCAGTTAGTAGGTGGAAGCACTATTAAAGTTCCAGGAGACACGTATAGTTAAGTTATTATAAAGTTATAAACAATTAATTACAATTACCTCCCAAAATTAGAGATAGGCATATTGTCTGTTTGATTAAGATTAGGGTGGTGGGATTAGGACTTTTGATTAAGATTAGGACATGACACAATTCAAGAAATAGGTGATCAAATTTAAGCCTGTTATAGTACAACATCTTTGTTTGATTTCAGCAAACTCTTTGTCTAGTGTCAATAGCATCAGAATCAAGGTTGAAGAATCCAGAAATCATATATAATCTTGATATTCTTGGATTGTGATCTCAGCAGAATGGCTAGTCTGTCCAAAGTAGTAAAGTTGACATGGAAAGGATATTTGATAACATTGGTGGAGAAAAGAAGACAACTTCTGGGCTGGTCTGAATATGGTATATAGATTAAATTTGTGGAGAATCCATGTTCCTTTAAGGCAGAGTATGCAGTTCCTTTTAACATCAGATTGCAGTCTGGCAGAAGGATGATAATTATCAATTAATTTTTGTATCATGGTTTCAGTATATCCATTAATTGATACAGTGAGTTTTATTTTATTTTATTCTAATAGAAGCAAGTCAGAAGAATAAATTATGTATGCTTTGTGCACAAGGCTTTGGATAATACCTGTCTTTTCTGAATGATGATGATGATGTGAAGCTATGGATATACCTGCCAGTGAAGAATGGCTTCCTGTAAATAGACAATTCAATGTTATCAATAGAGTTACAAGGTCTCATGATATCAAGAAAGAGAACACTGTTGTTAGATTCATGCCCAATAGTGAACTTAATGTGAGTATATAAGGAGTTAATTTTGTCCAAAAACTGAAGTAGTTCTGTATTTGAGAGGGATAAGATCAAAAGATGTTATCAACAAAACATTGCCAAATATGGGATCAAGGAGAAAGGGTGTTAAAAATTTTGGTCCTTCAAGTTCTCCATAAAGTAGTCTGGCAAAACAGATGACATAGGGATGCTTATTGCATTACCTTTGATTTATTTAAACAGTTTTTGTCAAGTAAAGTGTCTAGCATTGATAAATAAACTGAAATAATACTATGTCCACCATGCAGGTTTCCATTGAATGATTGGTAGCAATAATAGTGTATAGCTTTTGGGAAATGTGGGGGGGGGGGTAAAATTCCTATAAAAATCTATCCTTGAATTTCTCTCGTGCACATGCAACAAGAGCTTCATATGCCTAGTACCTTAACCGTTCAAATTCAGTCCTCTCTCTCTCTCTCTTCCATGTCATGCCAGTGTGTGTGTGTGTGTGTGTGTGTATTTACAAACTTGTGCACCTTGTCTCAGTCATCATTTAGGCTTCGCACAGCAGTTTTCACAGAATAATTTTAATATCTGTTTTCTGACTTTGAAGTAATTTCCATTGTCAGCTAGCATCCTCATTGATTTCTTCTGCACAAAGCCTCAGTTATTCTCCTTATTTCCCTTGGAAAGACACATCTTTTGCTGCTATTTATTCACAACATCTGTGATAATCAAGCTTCAATTTAATTCTTCCTTGAATATTTATGACTGCACTTTCTTATCTGCTGTTTCTTCCTTAGTTTCCCCAGTTTTTCCCCCACATGCTTCATTTCACGTTGTCTATGTTATCTTTCTTCTGATATTTTTACAATCACATTCATTGTTGTATTCTTTTCTTTCTTGTTCAATACCTCAACCATGTCCCCCCCCCCTTTTTCCCCCTCTCTCCCCCCACTCCATTTGATTGTCATGCATCTCGCATAGTTGAGTACTTTTATTCTCCTTTAGACTTCAATATATATATATATATATGACAACTGTCATACTGTACTCACTGGATAAAATCCAGCTGAAACTCACTCTGTGATTAATCATTTCAGACTAACTCACATGTGACAGGTGCCATCTTAAATACATTCTAATGTAACTAATAATGATAAATTAAGGATAAAAATAACTTAATATTTAGCAGATATGCAAGTTATAAACTAAATAGTTAAATAATACAAAATATCTTATAATTGTATCACAATGCTTATTCACTTGCATTTCAAAAACATCTCTTATCACTTGATATAAATGAACAAATGAAGAGTACTCATCTCACATTATTGTATTTCATTTTATATTTCAGCTATTATTTAAATAGTCACACACGTATTGGAATATGTGTTTGTATTCTTTAAGAACTGACCATTTCTTCCTATATGTTTTTATTTTCAGCCATGTAGTCATAGTAATCACTGTAATAGGACAAGGAAAATTTTGAGAAAACCCCTCCTTGAAGATAATGGTTGTCCAATTTTATCAGAAAGTGAGCCTTGCATTATTAATATTTCTTGCTTCCAGTATACATGGGTTTTGAGTAATTGGAGCTCTTGTATACTTCCTGACAGTGCTGTATGCGGTGAAGGATTTCAGAAAAGAGCATTATTATGCATGCAAAGTGATGGACAACAAGTTAATCCTATATACTGTGCAAAGGTCAGTAATCATTTTTACAGTTCGTATAAAATTGTAATAGTAGTTTCTAATTTTTATTTGTGCAACTGAATATTTATGACTTTACATGCATAGACCTGTCATGTTGTGTTGACAAACTGCACAGAATTAACTATCATTTGAAAGGAAAAGGATCTTGTGGAAAAAAAAAAAAAAAGAAAGAAAGAATAATAAAGTAGGGAGAATATAATTCACAGTACCATTATATATTTGTGCATTTTAAAATGAAACAAAGTTACCTTTGGGCTTCAGTCTCCAGGTTGGAGTCATTTATCTGATAGATTTGCACAGTCTCTTATTATAATCTGTGTGGTTCTGTTTATTATTCTATTTCTTTGTGATAAATGAGAAAAACTGTTAATTTCATCTTCACTGCGTACATTTTAAACAGGTTTGTTTAATCTCCAAGCCTATGTAATGAGTTTCGTTGCACCAGACGATACTCTATATTTCACATATGGAATTTTATTTTTCCTTACTTTATATGACTATGCATATAAAGTAAGGAAAAATAAAATTCCATATGTGCGATATAGAGTATCATGTGGTGCTTTATCATAGAGTATCTATGATGAAGTACCACAGTAAAAATGGGTCATTTTCTTCATATTTCCATTATACTTCATGTGAAGGCATGTTATGTTCTATCTCAATTTATTCAGATTTTAAATAATAGTCATCAGTTAAACTTTACTTTCTTATTGATAAGCAACTGAAAGTCTTCTGTTTTGGTATCATTTTAATTTTTTTTTCCCTCCAGTTGTCAGATAAAGTTTGCACTGTATCTTGCCTTTCTTTTAGTTTTCTGACATTTGTTTTCTCTCACAAAACTTAAGTCTTATTTACTGGTCATCACAAGTGATGACCAGTAAATAAGATGCAGAAAGTTTATCACAAGTGAATAAACTTTCTGCATCAGCAAAACTTGTAATTTCTTGATGAAAGCACATGAAACTATTTTTTGTTCTTTAAATTTTTCTTTTTAAAAAGTTTTAAAAAGCTATATTCTGTTTCTTCCCTCACATGTACAACAGCTGCTTTTTTGGATTTCCAAATATCATACTCTCTCTCTCTCTCTCTCTTTTTTGGTATCATCCCTCAACCAAATACAGTTCTGAGATTGTACAGCATAATTTACATTTAGCATAATGTTACAGCAGCTTGGCGCTACACAAACTAGTTGTGAGCAGTCCATTTTAATGAAGTTTTTTACTACCTTAATGATTGGATTTTCTTGAAGGAAAGCTAAATATCTCAGGTTCCAACAATGATATAAGGAAAGCACACTGCTACTTTATGAACTAAGCTTCAAGCTATGAAAATGTGTTATGTAAGAAAGATTGTCAAAAAGACAAGAAGAGACAAAATAATAAATCAATCTATGAGACAGAATATTGGGTAAAGAATTAAAAAAGAGAAAGATTAAGGAAACTCAACTCAGATGGTTTAGGAAGTGAGTAGATCTGATGGGCAACCCTAAATGGCAGTACACAACATGAAGGAGAATCTATGGAAGAGGAGTAGGGTTGGAACAGGCTAAGAGAATGACACAAGACCTGACATTCTAGCAAGTACTCTATAAAATCTCTACAATGGGTAAAAGAGGTGTGACCAAAAAAGTGTGAACTAAAATTTTATTTTCTTTTTCAGCAGCTCTCAGATGACTGTTCATAAGTTCTCCCTCCCCTTTTTTTTTCAGTTTGATTTACAACACATAGCTGAATAAAAATTATTTAGCTGCTAATATTCTGCTGCTTTATACCCATCATTTTCAGAGCACAAACAATTTATTACAGTACACAAAAAGAAACAATTTGTTAATAGTGGGTACAGTTTAAAATGGCAATGAACAACAAAAAGAACTAAAGTAGTAACTTGGTGTCTAAAAGAGAATTAATTTTAAAATGACTGTCTCCCAGATTTTTGGCAGATTGATACAGCTGTACTTGTTGAGGTTTGGAGAATGTTTCATAACTACTGTAATTACAAGCCAATAACTTGTAATTACTTCTTTGTAGCACCTTAGTTTTTCCCATCT
Source organism: Typopeltis vanoorti (assembly GCF_054136105.1). NCBI lineage: Eukaryota > Metazoa > Arthropoda > Arachnida > Uropygi > Thelyphonidae > Typopeltis > Typopeltis vanoorti. The sequence goes on from NC_143571.1 coordinate 9,603,394, forward strand.
AATTTTTTAAAAATTAGATGGGAAAAACTAAGGTGCTACAAAGGAGTTGTACAGTGGGTGTCCTCCCACGATGAGTCTTTGGACTCCTTGGAGGTGTCACGAATGATAATAATAATAATATTTTACTATGTTTTCCAAGGTAAATGTTAACAGAACTTCCTGTCTCTCCGTAGTAAGCAGGGTCACAAGTATAGAGCTTGTCTAAGTGAATAGATGAGGGTTGCCAGTTTTTGATATATGGTGCAGAGCTTATATTTATTAACTACTCTAGATATCCTTTTGTGTTCTAGATATCTTTGTGTATTCTGAATATATGGAATAGCAACAGTTTTGCTGTAGTCTTTTGTATTGCAGAAAGCATGTAGTATTTTATCTAATTATCTTTTTATTTACACATCTACTGATAATAGGTAGTTTAATGGCCTTTCTAGTTTGCTGGTGATTAAAATTAAAACTACTTCACTTACTCTTCTGACTGTCACAATTAAATAAACCTAAATAAAGCTTTGCACTAGCATGAGATTTTAGTAACATTGCAAGTTTAATGGCCTTTAAATAAAAATTTTATCTGTTAACATTTCAAGTTTAAAATAAAAAAAAAATACATAGTCACCTTGCTTAACAATAGGGATTTCTGAAAAATGCTATGTTAACATTAGAATTATTGTTAATGGATAAAAATAATATATGACATATAGGGAGAGTTTGTAGAGTTTCTAAATACAATTTAAAAAGACATTTTTCAGAATTAAACACTTTTGATGGAGAAAGTCATTGACTGATGGCCTTCTGTATCACTTTGAAAGTATTGAGGTGAGGACAATGGGATAATAATTTGACAGATATGTAGGATAGCTTATAAAGGCATTACAGAATGGGTGTTAATTCTTGAGCACAAGCTCAAGTAACGGTTGAAAAGTACTGAGTATTTTTTCTGGTGTCATTCTTTCAAAAGATCAGGAGTTATGCTGAGGGTGGTTTGGGAAATAGTAAGAAGATAGAAGTTTGCCTTGGTCATCTAAACAAGAATTGAAGGAAGACTGATGCAAAGAGTCCTGACTTATCTATAGGAGATGTTTCCCTGGTTCCATCAGGATGAGAGAGAGAAAGAGAGAGAGATGGAAATATAATAGGACAAAAGTTTTCTCCAACAGCTTTGACAAGGGACCATCAGGCTTAATAGCCATTTGAGGAGGAGGCAAGCTTAGTTCAGGTGGTATTTCCTCAACCTAGGGAAGATATGCTTTTAAGATGGCAATACTCACTTGAACTATGATTATAGAAACTGATCATATCATAGGAAGATGGGATATAATTTTAGCTTTGTCTGGGACAGGCCATATATTGTCTTGTTCAGCTCCAGATACTATAAAATTTCTTTATACTTTGTCTGGTGATGGTATAAGTATTTCTAGGTAACAAATATAATTTTTCTGTTCAAAAGTCTTGGAAGGTTTGTTTGTTGGTTAAAATACTTCCACATCTGTCTCCTGTTTCATCTCTTATAGCTAATGTTTATCCATTGCAATCATTGCTTTCATATTCATATGTAGACCTGTATTTTGGTTTTGGATTTCATAGAATTATCTTTGGTTATCAAACTAGAGCAGAGGAGTTAGCTGGAAAAGAGATCAATGCAGCTTGGGGGATTTTCAAAAAAAAAAATTTAGTGGATGCAATGTCTAAATGTATACCACGGGTGAGAAGGTTAAATAAGTTAGGTGTGAGATGGATGAATAAAGAGATTAAGCATGCAATACAGAGAAAAAGGGCATTGTGGAGGCAGCATAAGAGAAGTGGAAGTAACCAATTTCATGAGTTCTACAAAGACCAGGCAAGGAGAGTGACTTGGTTGGTGAGAGTAGCTAAAGAGAGGTATGAACAGCAGTTAGCTAATGAAGCTAAAAAGAATCCTAGGGAGTTCTTTCGATATGTAGCCAGCAAAAGAAAGAATGATTATGGAAGGATGACAGTGATTGGAGGAAATGGTATAAAGACAGCTGTTGCAGAATGTGTGGTGGAGATACTTAATGAGCAGTTCATAAAGATCTTTCAATCTTGTGAATGTGACTTCATGGAGAGATTAAGAGCAGTTGATGATGGGGAGGAGAGACTGACTGTAAGTGAGCAAGAGGTGTTTGGGGAGTTGAGTAAACTAGATGTAAATAAGGCTGTGGGACTTGATAATATATCACCGCGTATTCTGAAGGAATGTGCCAGAGAGTTGACACCTGCCTTGACATATTTTTTTAATACGAGTCTTGCACTTGGTCAAGTCCCTAAAGAGTGGAAGGAGGGCAAGATTGTGCCACTTCATAAAGGAGGTGATCGAACTCAAGCATCAAACTATAGGCCTATCTGTGTGTCAGGTGTTGTGGTTAAGTTGTTGGAGAAGCTTGTGAGAACTAGGATCCAGAGTTGGGTTGACAACAATGGTATAATCTTTGATGGACAGCATGGATTTGCTAAAGGGAGGTCGTGTTTTAGTAATCTACTTACTTATTACAATAAAGTGACTGCTTCCTTGGACAGAGGAGAAGGATACACAGTAATATACTTGGATTTCGCAAAAGCTTTTGATAGAGTACCTCATGATAAGTTGACAGTCAAACTAGAGCAGATGGGGTTGGATATTAGATTAGTGCATTGGATTGGAGACTGGCTATCTGATAGGTATCAACAAGTTGTGTATGGGGGTGCAATATCCAGGAAAAGGAAAGTCACTAGTGGAGTGCCTCAGGGATCTGTTTTAGGGCCATTACTATTTAACTTGTATATTAATGATATTGGCGAAGATTTGGATGGAGATATTCAGTTGTTTGCAGATGATGCAAAGTTGGGACGAACCATAAAGAGTAGTGAAGATGTTGTGGCCTTGCAAGAAGACTTGAATAAATTGAGTGATTGGGCACGCAAATGGGGATGTGAGTTCAATGTTGCAAAATGTAAGGTTTTAAAATTTGGAAAACAAAGATGGGATGCAGAATTTATGCTTGGTGAGAATATATTGTTGGAAGTAGAGGAAATAAGAGATCTGGGAGTGATAGTGGATAAGGATCTAAAATTTAGGGGTCACATCGCCAAAATTGTGAAGACAACACAAAGACTTCTGGGAATGATGCGGAGGACACTGACGTGTAGAAGTAGGGAGATTCTTGTTCCATTGTATAAGGCTTTGATTAGGCCACACATGGACTATTGTGCCCAGATTTGGTCACCTGGTTTTCAGAAGGATGAAGAGATGTTGGAAAGGGTCCAAAGGCGACTGACTAAGGTAGTTTCTGACCTCTGGAATGTCGAGTATGAGGAAAGATTGAAAAGATGTAATTTGCAGAGTCTAGTGGAGAGAAGGAAGAGGGGAGATATGATAGAGACCTACAAGTTGGTAAGGGGTTGCTATAGGATCACTGGTGGAGAAGTTCTACAGCGAATAGTGGGAGATCAGGGGAGAACCAGAGGTCATCCCTGGAAACTGTATAAAGAGGGTGTGAGTAGGGGAGTGAGAGGCAGGTTTTTTTCGTGCAGAGTTGTGAATGATTGGAATGCCTTGCCTGAGAGTGTGGTGTCTGCAAGGAGTTTGAATGTGTTTAAGACCCGGTATGATGAGATGTGTGTGAGATAAAAGGACCTCCTAGATGAGTCTTTGACTCCATGAGGTCTTGTTTAATAATAATAATAATAATTATGTAAATTGTTTTTAGATTTTTCAATTTGTTCATGTATTTTTTTTTTTTTTTTTTGTCTGAAGTAGAGGGAAAACAGTTAATTCTCCTGTGACGTACAATCTGAGAAAAAAAGACAAGTTCAGATATTAATCATTAGCAATATGTAATAACTTTAACTTAATTTTAGTCTGGTTTGGTTGTGATTGAGAGTAGCATCTTAGCATTTGGAAGTTATTCAGTTTGAAGTACTTTTTCAGTACTGCAAGGAAGAGTATAACGAAAGTTGGTTGGTCAAAAATGGTAGTAAGAACTAAGTGTTAACCAGATGCATTGCACAAAAATTGAGTGTGTTAAGTGGTGTGGATTTCACTAAAATAGTTTGTTGTAAAGAGTATAATTATAACCTATGTGGGTGGGTGAATGTGGCAGATTTGTTTGATGATAGGTTGAACAAGAGAAGGTGAGGGTCAGTAGAAAGTGTGATATGTTAATGAATGGCAGTGATTTGAATGAAAGTTGGAAACCAGAAGTGAAGAATACTAAAAATAAAAAATAAATAAATAAATAAAAAAAAAGGTGAAAAGCAGTGATTGATGCAAGACAAAAACTGATAGCTAAAAGAGTGAGAATACCAGTGTGGAGATTGTTATTGTGCATACAGAAATGATTAAAAAAAAGAAAACTGGATATAATTACAGTAGTAGCAGTGTGTCTGACTGATGAAACAGGAGCTGGCATGATGACAAGAATGGAAGAAAGACTGACTGATGAAACAATAGAAGAATGACTGCTGGAATACAAGAATTGAGGAATGAAATGGCTAAGATGAGGAATGAGATGAGACATATACAGAATTAAATTAGATATATAGTGGATACAAATGGAAGAGTGCAAAAGAATAACATTAAAGATATTGGAGAGAAAGAGGTAGCAAATGACTCAAGAATAACACTATATGTAGATTCTATCATAAAAGATGTGGATGAGAGGATGCACATGGTCTGTTTTCCAGAAGGGAGAATGAATAGGGTGATTGAGGTGCTGGATATGAAAAGTATGTGTGCAAGGGAGGTTGTGACTGAAATGAATGATTTGAATTGAGCATAGGGAGAATGTGAGATTGGATATCAGGAGATTATTGAGGAGAGTGAAAGACAACAGTGTGGTATCAAGGATAGTTAGCATGTTATCCAGGTATGACAGTGATCAATTGCAGTGGAGAATAGTTTGAGGAATGAATGGAACTGTATGTGAGTGATGGACTGCATCTGAATGGTTTTGGAAAGGTTGCTGCTGGAAGGAAGTGTAATGAGTGATACAAACAAGGTATCAGTAGAAGTTAAGGATGATGTGAATGAATAGGGGAGTGGACCAGATGAGAATAATGTTGTTCCCATAATGCTTTGCATTGTGGGATGGGTTCACTACCCATACTGCTTTCAACCTTTATCAAGATCTCATCAGTGGGAACCAGACCCAGAAGAGATACTAAGGTTGAATTAATGCAAAGGTCATATATTTCTGGGAAGTCATTAGCTTCTATATACAAATATCCTAGTGGAGAAATTACAAGAATATGACAAGGATCTGTACTTGGGTTTTGTAGATCTGGAAGATGCATGCAACAAGGTGCCTAGAGAAAAGCTTTTCAAAACACTACAATTATATAGAGTAAATGGAACATTATACAAAGCAATATATAGTCTATATTTAAGTTGTAAGTCAACAGTTAGAATTGAAGGAAATACAGGAAGTTGATTTGATGTAAACTCAGGGATAAGACAAAGATACATATTATCTCCACTCTTATTCATCTATATCGCATTATGAAAGAAAGTGGCATTCAGCCTGATATTAAAATCTGAGATATCAAACTTAATCATCTTTGCTTTGTGCTAATGATGCACTCCTTACATCTGTTGCCAGTCTCCAAGATTCTCTAACTAAATGCATAAGATGTAACAAATTTGGCATGAAAATCAGGAATCAATAGACCAAAACTATGAAAATTGACAGAACATAGAAAACTTACGGTAAATTCCCAATGGGAAAACCTATAGAACAAATAAAATATTTCAGCTATTTAAGCACAGTTTTTAGTGAAGATGATAAATTAAATTGGAAATAGACAACAGAAGAAGCAAAGCTAGTATGGTGAGAGCCAGTTGAATAAATTTATATGGAATAAGAGAGAAAGTAACTAGAACATGAAACTAGCAGTATATAAGATGGTGTTCAGACCAGTTTTGAGAGTTGGATTAGAAATAAAGCAGAAATAAACAAATAAATCTTGGATCAAAAGGGCAGGAAAGAGACCCAGAGGAAGACCAAGATCTAGATGGGTTGATTCAGTCAGAAGTGCCTTAGATATTATTGGCATGCTGATAAGTAATAAACTAATTTGGTGGAACCCTTTCTTTTAGGCTTACACGGTGATCCGAATGCATTTTTGAAAATTATGAAGACAACTACCGTGTTTGAATAAAAACTTTAGTTTAATATAACTAAAATCTACATTCGACGTTTCGACCTTTATGTCAAGGTCATCTTCTGGAGCATACAACTATACACAGGAAACAAGCTATACTACACTGACCAACTGCTACAACAATTGTTGGCCTGACCTCTGGTGAGAAAAAAATAAAAATAAATAAATAAAAATAAAAAATTATACATCAACGCTAGAGTCCTATTATTAGTGTTGTCTACTATTATTAATGTAGATTTTAGTTATATTAAACTAAAGTTTTTATTCAAACACAGTAGTTGTCTCCATAATTTTCAAAAATGTAATTTGGTGGAAAATTGCTGATAAGAAATTAATAATAATGTTAACTTTATGTAGTGCTGTCATAGTAGCCTGAATCATCTCTTGAAGGTACATATCAGGAAATTGATGATGATGAGATAGCCACATTTGAAAACTTAGCCTTTGTGTTTCTTAAAAAAATAATAATAAATAATCTTAATTGAATTGCTTGCTAATCAGCCAGTTAGTATTAAATTTATAAATACAGTAACAATACAAATATATGCATCCCAAGATTCTCTACCTAAGTATAGGATGGCTTTAGTATATTCAAACTCATAGCTTATCTTTCATTCCTTCTTCAGGTTTTGGCATACTATTATTTATTAATTGATCTTTTTTTATATATATTTTAAGTTGCTTTATTACTTGTTTAATTTATAAAGGTCGAAAAACCCATTGGTGGATCTAGGTATCTCACTAAACCTTGCTATGAGGATTGTCCAGTTGACTGTATAATATCTGAATGGTCAGAATGGAATACCAGCAACTGTCACATTTGTGGTCAGAATGGTAAGTTAATTTTATTTAATTTTCAATATAAACTTAATAAATTATTTTGATAGATAAGAAATCATTCTCAAGAATTAAAGATATTTAAATTGATGATTGGTATGCTTTTTACAGACAACACTATCTTCTCCTCCTCTCATTATTTTATTTATTATGTATATCTGACATATGAGCTTCATCTATATGATTATATCATATATGATTTGGATAGATTGATAGACTGGACTAAGGAGAATGGATGTCAGTTTAATGTGGCAAAGTGTAAGTTATGCATTTTGGGATGAAACGATTATCAGCAATATACTACATTGGTGGAACTGTACTCCAGGAAATTGACGAAGCCAGAGACTTGGGAGTGTTAGTGGATGGGGAGTTAAAGTTTTATGGAGCACATAGCAAAAGTGACTAAATCAGCTCATCCGATCACTTGGTTACTGAAGAATACTTCGAGCAGAGACAAGTAGGTTATGTTCCTCTTTATCAATCCTTGATAAGACCCTATGCTGACTACTGTGTGCAGATCTGGGTGCCAAGGTTTCTTGGTGATGGGAAGGAGGTAGAGAGGATCCAGAGGCAAGTGACCAAGATGGTAGCTGGTCTATGGAATAAATCTTACGAGAACAGATTGAAGATTTGTGATCTACAGAAACTGGTTGATAGGCAGAAAATGGATGATATGATTCAGACATTCAAATTACTGATCACTGAGGGGTTTTTACATGATCAATTCAGAGGAAATTTTTCAGAACAGGTGTGGTGGTGGTGGGAGAACTGGTGAGGGAGGGGGGGGGCATCCATGGAAATTGAGCAAGAGTGTAGTTAGCAAGGGTTAGAACTAGATTTTCTACTTGGAGAGTGGTGAATGAGTGGAATAAACTGCCAGAGTCTGTTGTGGATGCATGACTGTGAATGAGTTCAAAGCAAAGTATGATAGACGCTGTGCAAATGCTGAATAGTTTTTGACATGATGTTTAGGGCCTACCTCAGTGAGTCTAAGGACTCCTTGAAGTTGTCCGTAATTATAATAATGTCAGCTGGGTTGCGGCACATGGGTTTGGATGTCGGATTGGTCAACTGGATTCAGAATTGGCTGTCTGGTGGGTATCGGAGAGTTGTGTGTGGTGGTGCAGTTTTGGGGAGGTGGGGGTTGCGGGTGGGGTCCCACAGGGCTCAATGCTGGGGTCTGTGTTGTTTGGCCTTTATGTTAATGACATTGTTGGTGGTTTGCAGGTGATGTGAGGCTGAGAAGGGTTATTAGTAATAGTGCAGATGTGGTAGTCCTGCAAGAGGATTTGAATAGGCTAAACAGATGGGCAAATGAATGGGGGTATCGGTTTAATGTAGCAAAATGTAAGGTCTTGAGGTTGGGGACACATTGATGGGATGCTGCATACTCTATTGGAGGAACTGTTCTGGAGGGGGTGGGAGAGATGGGGGATCTGGGGTTGATGATTGGTGGAGACCTGGAATTCGGGGGACATGTTGCAGGGGTGGTGGGGGTGGCACAGAAGATTGCTGCAGTGCTGAGGGAGACGCTGGCCTGCAGAGATGGGGGAGTTGTCATTCCGTTGTGTGGGACCCTGATCGGACTGCAATTGGACTATTGTTCTCAGATTTGGTCCCCAGTATTTGAAGGGGATAGATTAACTGTGGAAAGGGTACAAAGGCGGATATCAAAGACAGTTTCAGGACTGTACAATGTTAGTTATGAGGATCGGCTGAAGGAATGTGGACTGCAGAGTTTAGTAGATAGAAGAAGGAGAGATGATATGAATTGAGACTTTTAAACTGTTGAGAGGTGGTTACAGGTTTGACATTGGGGAGTTCTTTTGCTTGGTTGAACAGCGGGAAGGAGTGATGACAAGGGGCCATCCCTGGACGTTATGAAAGGAAACTGTGATCAATAAGGTGAGGAGTGGTTTCCTTGCATGGAGGGTGGTTGAACTGTGGAATGTATTGCCTGATAGACTGGTGAGAGCAAGAATGGTCAATGATTTTAAGGAGTAGTATGATAGACTTTGTGTTTCCTAGAAGGTACCTCCCCTTGATGAGTCTTGATAGACTTGTGTTTCCTATCCGCAATGAGTCTTTTGACTCCTTGGAGGCCTAAATAATAATAATAATGAGAGTCCCCTTCAGTTGGACAGAACTCAATTTGAATCGTATCTGAGGTTGTGTGAAAGGTATAGCAAAAGTAGTATAACTGTTACATAACTTCAGATACGATTCAAATTGAGTTGCTTTGGAAATTTTCTTCACTTTGGAAAAGTGAAGAAAAGCAGTGCATGTGGAATGACTTTAGACACAGTGGAATTGTTCATATCTGGGAAGTAAGGATTTATGATTGATGGAAAGAGAAAGTCGGGATCATGAAATGACACAAAATAATGACAGAAGCATGAATTGTCAAGTTTGCATTGTAATACAAGGAGTATAGGAAATAAGAGCAGTGAGTTAGTGGATTTTGTTGAATCCATTTGATCAAGGATTACTAGATATGTGAAACTTAATTAACTGAGGTTAACATAGAGGAAGGAATAAAAATAGAGAAATATAGCATTGTGAGAGAGTAGAGAGAAAAAAAAAAAAGATGGAGGTACTGTTAATTTTATGACATTATACCCATTTGGAGTAAAAGTAGATGACCACAATTCCAGCAGGCTGTTAGATGTGAAATTAATGATCTTGGGATATGTTTAACTGGATATATGCAACAATTGTTTGCAGATGAACTTAATATCACCAGAGTTAAAGATCGGTACTATCAACGTAACAAGCCTGAATGGCAAAGAAATGGAGCTAGCTGAGGAGTTGGATAAGTACCAGATTGCCATAATAGGGGTGATTGAAACAAAAAAGACTAAAACTGGTGTGATCTTTCTGAGCAATAAATACAAAATATTATATTCAGGCAATGACAATCAAGGAAAAGAAGTAGTAGCCATAGTATTCAACACTAAATACGAGGCTAATCTTCTTGAATGGCAGATAATTAAAGTAGAGTGATGTAGACAGATATCAGAATGGGGAACTTCACGATGAGACTTATTTGTGCCTATGGTCCCACAGAAGGGTCTACTAAGGCAGTACTTATGGGTGTAAAGGCCCCTTTGGAAATATTAAAATATTTCATGGACCCCATCGAAGAAAAAAATTGTAATACAGACACATATTATTATAATATTTGTTTTTATATTCAGTACAAAATATACACAGCAAATATTGCAAAAATCAAATGCAAATATTACATTTTTAGCATCTTACATACATGTTTGACATGGTCTTAAAACATTTGACTTAGTCTTAAAACATTTTAAATTTCTTTTTATTATTTCTTTTTATCACTTGTTGGATTTCTGCTCAGGACATTGACTGGTTATTACTAACACCATGTTTCTCATATGAAAGCGCTTCCCATATGAAAGTTATGGGAAGCACTGTACTAAGGAAGAAGTAGAGGAATTTTTTGAGGCTTTAGAGAAAGCATCTGACACAATAAAAAATGAAAAGTTGATCCTTGTTGGGAATCTAAATAGCAGAGTAGAAAATGATTGTCAAATATATAAAAATATTTGGGGAAAATTTGGAGAAAAGAGCAGAGCTAATAATAATGGCAAATACCTGTTGGATTTCTACTCAGGACATTGACTGGTTATTACTAACACCATGTTCGAACATAAAAATGTGCACAAATACACATGGAGAGAAGACGCAAGGAATAAGAAAAGTCTCATTGACTATGTTATTGTTGATAGTGATGTTTTCTCACTGGTGCAGGACACTAGCGTGTACAGAGGATTTGAAATTGGAAGTGATCACAATGTAGTCTTGAGCAGGATAAAATAGAATTTCATATTGAAAAAAAGAACATGTAAGAAAGTTCTAAAGCGAATAAAAGTTCAGCAGCTCTCAGATGTGAATGTAGATTAAAATATACAAACATTATTCAAGAAAAAATGAAAGAGTGTGAGAATAGGAATCAAACCTTGGAGATTCAGTGGTAAGCTCTGAAGAAAACATTAATTGATTCAGCCAGAGAGGCATGTGGTGAGGTTGTCTGCAAGGATAGAAAAATCAGAACTCCATGGTAGGCACAGGAAGTTAAACAGGCAGTTCTCTTATAGAATTCAGAGACAAATGTAAGAAAGCTAAACACTGTGTAAAACTTGCTAAACAAAAGTCATGGGAAGACTTTGGTAAGAACATAGAAAATAAATATGAAGAATGTGGTAAGATATTCTGGAGGTTGTTGAAAAAGCTCAGAAATGAAGGTTAGAGATGATAAAGGTGATATGAAAACTGGAGAAAAAGATATCCTTGAAATATGGAGTAATTACTTTGAAAAATTGCTAAATGAAACTAGTAGCGATGATAGCACAGTGATAAAAACACTGATCAAGCATGCAATCAGGAATACATATCCATACTTGAAGAGAAAAAGCCATCATGGTTAGATGAGGATGACATCCTGACAGGAATAGAGATGGAAAGGTATGATGTGTTTCGTGAGGATAGAAGGGGTAAAAAGGGAGGAGGAGTGCTATTGATGATAGAGAAAGAGTTATGTCCATACAAGGTAGAGATGCAAGAGGGAAATGGGACCAGTGGTTTTGAGGCAGTATGGTCGTGAGATAGAGGTGAATAGAATCAAATACTTGGTGGGATGTTGTTATAGATCTGGTAATGTGGATGGTGGTGATAGTGAAATGTATAGTCAAATAAGCCAAGCAAATAAGAAAAGGGTGATCATTATGGGTGATTTTAATTATGGCAATATAGACTGGAATGAAGAGATAGCAACTGGAAGTAAAGAAAATGAGTTTCTTGAGTTTTTGAGGGATAACTACCTCAGACAGTATGTAACAGAGGACACAAGAGGATTAAAGGTCTTGGATTTGGTCATCTCATTGGAGGATGTAATTATCAATGAGGTATCAAATCATCCACCAATTGGTGAAAGTGACCATGAGGTGATTACTTGGGTGGTTGCCAGCAGTGCAAGGACCCCTGTGAAAAAAGGGTATATGTGGAACTACAAGGGGGGTGATTATGAAGAGCTCAGGAGACAGCTTGCAGGTGTAGCATGGAATGAGGAGTTGGCTGGAAAAGAGATCAATGCAGCTTGGGGGATTTTCAAAAAATATTTAGTAGATGCAATGTCTAAATGTATACCATGGGTGAGAAGGTTAAATAAGGTAGGTGTGAGATGGATGAATAAAGAGATTAAGCATGCAATACAGAGAAAAAGGGCATTGTGGAGGCAGCATAAGAGAAGTGGAAGTAACCAATTTCATGAGATCTACAAAGACCAGGCAAGGAGGGTGACTTGGTTGGTGAGAGTAGCTAAAGAGAGGTATGAACAGCAGTTAGCTAATGAAGCTAAAAAGAATCCTAGGGAGTTCTTTCGATATGTAGCCAGCAAAAGAAAGAATGATTATGGAAGGATGACAGTGATTGGAGGAAATGGTATAAAGACAGCTGTTGCAGAATGTGTGGTGGAGATACTTAATGAGCAGTTCATAAAGATCTTTCAATCTTGTGAATGTGACTTCATGGAGAGATTAAGAGCAGTTGATGATGGGGAGGAGAGACTGACTGTAAGTGAGCAAGAGGTGTTTGGGGAGTTGAGTAAACTAGATGTAAATAAGGCTGTGGGACTTGATAATATATCACCGCGTATTCTGAAGGAATGTGCCAGAGAGTTGACACCTGCCTTGACATATTTTTTTAATACGAGTCTTGCACTTGGTCAAGTCCCTAAAGAGTGGAAGGAGGGCAAGATTGTGCCACTTCATAAAGGAGGTGATCGAACTCAAGCATCAAACTATAGGCCTATCTGTGTGTCAGATGTTGTGGTTAAGTTGTTGGAGAAGCTTGTGAGAACTAGGATCCAGAGTTGGGTTGACAACAATGGTATAATCTTTGATGGACAGCATGGATTTGCTAAAGGGAGGTCGTGTTTTAGTAATCTACTTACTTATTACAATAAAGTGACTGCTTCCTTGGACAGAGGAGAAGGATACACAGTAATATACTTGGATTTCGCAAAAGCTTTTGATAGAGTACCTCATGATAAGTTGACAGTCAAACTAGAGCAGATGGGGTTGGATATTAGATTAGTGCATTGGATTGGAGACTGGCTATCTGATAGGTATCAACAAGTTGTGTATGGGGTTGCAATATCCAGGAAAAGGAAAGTCACTAGTGGAGTGCCTCAGGGATCTGTTTTAGGGCCATTACTATTTAACTTGTATATTAATGATATTGGCAAAGATTTGGATGGAGATATTCAGTTGTTTGCAGATGATGCAAAGTTGGGACGAACCATAAAGAGTAGTGAAGATGTTGTGGCCTTGCAAAGAAGACTTGAATAAATTGAGTGATTGGGCAAGCAAATGGGGATGCGAGTTCAATGTTGCAAAATGTAAGGTTTTAAAATTTGGAACACAAAGATGGGATGCAGAATTTATGCTTGGTGAGAATATATTGTTGGAAGTAGAGGAAATAAGAGATCTGGGGGTGATAGTGGATAAGGATCTAAAATTTAGAGGACACATCGCCAAAATTGTGAAGACAACACAAAGACTTCTGGGAATGATGCGGAGGACACTGACATGTAGAAGTAGGGAGATTCTTTTTCCATTGTATAAGGCTTTGATTAGGCCACACATGGACTATTGTGCCCAGATTTGGTCACCTGATTTTCAGAAGGATGAAGAGATGTTGGAAAGGGTCCAAAGTCGACTGACTAAGGTAATTTCTGACCTCTGGAATGTCGAGTATGAGGAAAGATTGAAAAGATGTAATTTGCAGAGTCTAGTGGAGAGAAGGAAGAGTGGAGATATGATAGAGACCTACAAGTTGGTAAGGGGTTGTTATAGGATCAATGGTGGAGAAGTTCTACAGAGAATAGTGGGAGATCAGGGGAGAACCAGAGGTCATCCCTGGAAACTGTATAAAGAGGGTGTGAGTAGAGGAGTGAGAGGCAGGTTTTTTTCATGCAGAGTTGTGAGTGATTGGAATGCCTTGCCTGAGAGTGTGGTGTCTGCAAGGAGTTTGAATGTGTTTAAGACGCGGTATGATGAGATGTGTGTGAGATAAAAGGACCTCCTAGATGAGTCTTTGACTCCATGAGGTCTTGTTTAATAATAATAATAATAATAAAAGTATGAAATGTGGAAAGGCAGCTGGAGTAGATGATATAATTATTATTAATATATTATTATTATATCACACCTCCAGGGAGTCCAAAGACTCATCGAGAGAGTGCATCAACTCTTCTCACTACTCCACCAACCTTCATCATCTGTCACCAACGTCATCTACCGCCGACTACCACCAGTAGTGCTTTCACAGACAATCACAAATATCCATGTCCACGGCGGGATATTAGACCAGAAATGCTCAAGTATGGAGGTATAAAGGTCTTATAGTGGCTGCACTGCATAGTTCAGAGGGCCTGGAAAGAAGGACGAATTCCAGATGATTGGAGTAGAGCTCTAATAGTACCCATATATAAAAAGGGAAATAAAACTGAATGTGAGAATTAGAGAAGTATTTCTCTACTGAGTGTTCCTAGTAAGATTTATGCTAGTATACTTGAGAAAACGGTTGAGAAGGATTGTGGAAGAGAAGCTTGGTGAAGAACAAGCTGGATTCAGGCCAAATAGAGACTGTCAGGATCAGATTTTCACTTTACTACAAATAATTGAGAAGTCATAGGAATATAACAAAGATCTGTATTTAAGTTTTGTAGATCTGGAAAAAGCATATGACAAGGTGCCAAAAGAGAGAAGCTACTCTGTACGCTACAGTTTCATGGTTTCAGTGGGGCATTATATCAAGCAGTATTTAGTCTTTATTTGAGTTGTAAGTCAGCAGTTAGAATTGAAGGAAGTACAGGAAGATGGCTTAATGTTAAATCCAAGGTGTCAGACAGCGATGTACATTATCCGTTCTGTTATTCGTTATCTATATGGATCACATTATGAAGGAAAGTGGTATTAATGTCAGCTCTTTGCTTTATGCGGATGATGTTATACTTCTAAATAAATCTGCTGCAAGTCTGCAAGATTCCCTGACTAAATTGAATAACTGTCATAATAGATATGGTATGAAGGTCGGCAATAACAAGACAAAGATAATGAAAATAGGCAGAAGCATTAAAAATGTCAACTGCATCGTGAATGGAGAACCCATAGAACAAGTAAAACGCCTCAGCTACTTAGGCACGATGTTTATTGAAGATGGTAAGTGAAATATGAAAATAGACAACAGGATCAACAAAGCTGGTATAGTAGGAAGTCAACTGAATAAATTTATATGGAATAAGAGAGACATTAGTCAAAACACAAAATTAGCTGTATATAAGACAGTGTTGAAATCAATTTTAACTTATGGATCTGAGAGCTGGGTTAGAAGTAAAACACTTGACCATAGACTGGAGACCGCAGATATGAGAGTCCTGAGAAAGATTAGTGGTATGAACAATGGCATCAGTGGCAATATCATATTAAGAACGAGCAAATTAGGAAAGAACTTGACATTGTTAGCATCCAGGAATGTGTTAGCAGAGCTAATCTCAGGTGGTAAAGTCACTTTAACAGAATGGGAGAGGAAAGATTAGCAAAACAAGTGTTCTCTGCCAGTTGGCTGGAAAAAGACCCAGAGGAAGACCAAGATATAGGTGGATTGATACAGAAAAGTGTCTTGGAAGATAGGAATATAAGATCTGACAATGTTGGAGCCTTGACAGGTAACAGATTTATTTGGAGGAAAATTGTAGATAGGAAGTTAGTAATGATGTAAATTTTTCATGTAGTACTATCATATCCTGTACACCCCTTGAGGGTGAATGTCACGAATTTGATGGTGATGTTTACAGATGATGCAAAACTGGGCAGAATGATGAGAAGTCAAGCAGGTGTTGTAGCTCTGCAGGAGGATTTGAATAATTGTGTGTGGATAAGTGAATGAAACTGGGTAGTTCATTGTTGCAAGGTGTAAGGGACTAAAATCTGATAGACAAGGATAGGATTCAAAGTATATACTTAGCTGGGAAATTTTGAAGGAGGTAGACGAGATGAAGGAGTGGTGGTAACATGGATCTGAAGTTTAGGGGCCACATTGAATAAGTTTTGAAGTCATCACAGCAAATAATGGCAATAATGCAGAAGCCCTTGATATGCAAAAATAAAGAGGTTATGTTATTGGGATATGTTTATCATGTAAACTCATAAGGTTTTCTTTTTTTTTTCTTTTTTTTTTCATATAAGTCATCGTTCAGGCCTCCATTGTGCACAGAATTTGTCATCTGGTTTTCGTGGGGAAAGAAATATATTAGAAAAGGTCCAGAAAAGATTGACTAAAGTGGTTTCTGATCTTTGGAATGTATTGGCATGAAAATAGATTGAGGGAATGCAGTTTGTAATGCCTCATGAATAGGAGGAAGAGGGGATATGATTGAGCCATATAAGTTGGTAAGATATATAAGTTGATTGTTACCAAGTTAATGGGAAAGAAATTTCTTTAAGAAAGTTTAGAAATTTCTGTAAGAAAATTTCTCCAACAAATTTTTTTTACAGTTTCCATCTATGGAAATTCTAAGGAAGGATGAGAAGAGGTTCTTTGCATATAGAGTGGTTGGTAAGTGTAATGCCCTGCTTGAAAGTGTGGTGACATGTTGATGAGTTTAAAGCACGGTTTATTGAGCTTTGTGTTTAACAGTGTATACTTCCTGTAATGAGTCTGTTGACTCCATGGAGGTGTGCTGTTGATATTAATAACTTATAATTTGTGGTTATAAGCCTAGGAAATTTCTAGAACAATGACTGTGAAATGTGTAGACCAATTGTTTTAGCCAGCAAAAAAGAAGAGGTGATGCTTGTGGGCATTTTAATTATGAAATATTTAATTTCAAGAGGAAATGAATGAGTTACTGGAACAGTCTGAACAAGAAGTATGATGAGAGATTATTTTTAAGTTTGTTGCTAAAGTTTAATAGAAATGAAATGAGAAAATCATGATTGAGGGAATGAGTCAGTGCATAGATTATGTATGACGAATGGCATATAGTTTTTAAATGTTTGGAATGAATTTGATGGATGAAAGGACTTGTATTTATATGACATTATCTCCACCTGTATGATGCACTCCTGCAAAGTGATTATCAGTCATACCGATAATTCAGTAATTCAATTATTTCATCTACTTCTTTTTGCCTCCCTGCGCACTCATTAAAATTTATTCTTCTATGGTCATTCTTCCTTTTAATGGTCACATACTGAAAACCTCTTTGGAATTTCTTCTTTGGCCTGCTCAGCTTCTTCTTCTCACAGTTTGATTTTGCCTTCCTTTCTTGTCGCACTGTCCATCCTTTAGAATGCCTGTACTTTGTACTGTTTGTGAGCCTGATGTGAACCTTTCTCTTCAGAATCGGCACAAAACCTACAGGAAATGATAAATATAATATATTAGTAAACTATATAATCACATAAATGAAATTTCATTATCAAATTAGTAAAAAATTACAAAATTAACTTGTGCAGAAACTGTAGTGAGAAAGGAGATTCCATACTCTCAGCCAACCAAGATGGTGGATTGGCTAAGCATACTTGGCTTTAAAATAGTAATAAAAAAATCGTTTTACATACATGTTCACTGATGCTATATTCTTATGTGTGTGCATGTGTGTGTGTGTGTGTTCGTGCATCATTACAGATATATAAATATTAATCATCTAATGCCTTTTTTTTATTCCCATATAGGGAGTAGGCAAGGCTGTTTTAGCCCTATCTAACTTTTGGAGACTGAGTGGGAAGTTCAGTCTCCAAAGGCAGATTTAGTCAGAGATAGCTGACCCTATGCTATCACTAGTTGAGCAGCACACAGTGAGGAGACAGTTTGCAAGTGCCACCATCTCGTGGTACCTAACTCTAACATAATAATGTCTGAAAATAGTGTGGGTTGGTTCTACAGTCGATTTTCTTGACTTTACAGGATCAAAAACCTACTTGCCCGTGCCAGAGATAGGCTAACTTGGGAACCAGTCAAAAAAGGGCTTAGAAAAAGTTCCTCTAGTCAGTGACTAGAATCGAACTTGTGATGCTCTTTCTTCGGGAGTTTTAGCTCTGAGGAGTGTAAACACCACTTTCACTGAGCTATGCAGGCTCCTTATAGATTTAAGTCTAAAAATAATGCTCCTAAGACAAACTTGCAAAGATGTCCTTTTTTTATGACAGACAGTGCTACATATGAGTGGTTGTAAACCTATAGCACCTTTAGTACCATGGATGGGCTTAGATAAATCAGGATAGATAATAATTCTAATATTAAAAGTTTTGAGTTATTAATTTTTATTTGAAATCCTTTTACAATTAATTGCAATTTTATTGATATTTTTAACAAGTTAGCCTTATTTTGAAATTTTTATCTTATTCAAAACTAAAAAATTAAATGGAAATCCTCATGAATTCTGCTTTGCAGAAACAGTGTGAATGAAGAGTTCAAAAAGAAGCAAACCTTTAATTGTTTTGCAGTAATAAACTCAGTACTCTCATATTGAGTTTATTACTGCAAAACTGAGTCGCACTGATTAGATCGTCGGCTTGTCGAGAGCTCCTGAAAAGATTAGTAGTATTTTGTGTTAACATTAGATATTTTACTAGAATTTTAAGTAGTATTGTTTGCTATTTGTTTCTTGGTGTGTCTGTGCTATTTTTGCGTGTTTTCTGTTATTTTAATTATTATTTTTAAGAAAAGATAGCATACACATGGCACCAATAAAGAAAAAAATGGCGGCCAGGTCGCCATGTTTGTTTAAGAGTTTTGATGTAAACGAATTTATGCAATGTGCTGTCTGTGAGATGTATGCCTTGCGAAGAGCGGTGGGAGTCTGGTTAGAAAGTGATAGTGGAGTTAATATGTGTAGAAAGTGTAAAGAGAATGAGGACTTCAAGCGTGTTTCATGTATCGAGAGTGATATCGTTAACGATAGTCAGAATGTAGAAATGGTGGTGTGCTAGAGAATTGCGTGGTAGTGCCAGATAGGTGTGAGAGCGTCGCTGAAAGTGTAAATGAAGGTAGAAACACAGAAAGAATGGATGATTTGATCGATAATGAAAATGGTGAGATAAATGCGAGTAGCAAAATTGCCCGTTTGAATGGTGCAATACACAGAGCTAAAAGACAACTGGAACGTATGGAAAAATGTGTATTGAACGTACCGACAAATAACCAGCAGAAGTCTGTGACGGCAAATAATAGAATGTTCGTAAACGTCAATAAAATGAAGGAGCGAGTGCTGTATGGGGATTCGCTATTAAGAGGCGTAATAATTGAGAGTTTAACGAAGTCGTACCAGCCGGGTGCGATCATAAAGGACGTCAGTGAATCTATTCGACTGCAAAAACAGAGGGTGAAAGAGATGATAATCGTGGCAGGAACGAATGATTTGAAAGAGGACAAAATGGAAATGATAGAGGATGTGAGGGAGTTGTTTGAGCTAGCAAAAGAGAAGAGTGAGAGAGTTAGGATGGTGAGTATCTTACCACAGTATGACAGCGAAGTGTTTAGAAGGAGGGCCATAATTGCCAATGACTTTATGCGTGGGTTATGCATGGAGAGTGGTGTGGAATTTGTGGAATGAGTTCGATGGGCGAAAGGACTTATATAAGATGGATGGGTTACATTTGAATGGAGTTGGTGTACGGAGACTTGAAAGAGTGTTGATGAATGATGTGGAAGTGGATGTACAGACTCAGGGAAACTAGATTTATTAAGAGGGGGGGAGTAGATATGCAGACTTTAGGGGGGCAGTTAAGTGTATGAATGAGTATATTATGCCCGAGCAAGTACGACGGACAACAAATCAGAATGGGATAGTTAGTATAAGGCATCAAAGTAGGGATGGGACAAATGGGCTTCTGTGATTCATGTACACTAATGCCAGGAGTATTAGGAACAAGAAGGAAGAGTTTTTGGCCATGGTTGGCACTTCCAGGCCACAGGTTGTCGGTATTAGTGAAACATGGCTGACAGAAGATGATAAAGCTAGTGGGATTGAATGCGATGGGTATAGCGTGTTCAGGAGTGACAGGGTGAATAAAAAGGGGGGAGGAGTGTTATCGATGATAGCTGATGAGCTTCAGCCAAGGAGTATAGAAGTTGAACTGCAGGATGGGGGAAAAAAGCACATTTGAGGCTGTTTGGTGTGAGATAGAATCTAGCAAAACAAAATATACAATTGGGTGCTGATATCGACCGGGTGATGGAGTGGATGGTGGGGATAGTATGCATAAGCAAATAGAAGAAATGAGTGGAAGGAGGGTAATTATTATGGGTGATTTCAATTATGGTAACATTGACTGGAAAGAGGAGAGGGCACATGGGAGGAAGGAATTGGATTTTATGCGGTTAATAAGGGACAACTATCTACGGCAACATGTATTGGAAAATACCAGGGGGAAGAGAGTGCTGGACCTAGTAATTGCAACTGAGAATGTGGCTGTAACGAACATGACCATGTTGCCACGAATTGGTGAGAGTGACCATAAGGTCATGACTTGGGAGGTGGCCAAAGGAGTGGAATTTCCAATTAAGACAGGGTACATGTGGAATTACTGGGCTGGTAAGTATGACAAGCTTAGGTGTATGCTTGGCTCAATGCCATGGCATGTAAAACTGCAAGGGCTGGATGTTGATAGTGCATGGGAGGTGGTTAAGAACTGTTTGCAGGAGGCAATGGTTGACTGTATACCAAGAGTCCGAATAATAAATCAAGTAGGGGTTAAATGGATGAATAACACTATTAAGCTTGAGCTGCAAAAAAAGAAACAATTGTGGAGGGAATTTAAGGAGAAGGGTGACCATCAGGTGCAGGAACAGTATAAAGCTCAGGCCAGGATGGTAACAAGGGTGGTAAGAAAAGCAAAAGCAGATTACGAAATGAAATTGGCCACTCAGGCTAAAGAGAATCCCAAACAGTTTTTTCAATATGTTGCAAGTAAAAGGAAAAATGCTCATGGGAGAATGATCTTAAAAAATGCTGAGGGTAGGGAGGTAACCGAATCAGTCGATATTGTGGAATTACTGAGCGAGCACTTTGCAAGAGTATATCATCCAGGTGGTGACTTTGCAGGAATGGAAGAACCAACAGCTTATACTGGAATTGTGATGAATGAAGTAGAGGTAACTAGTCTATTGCAGAACCTCAATGTCAATACATCTGTGGGATTGGATGGTATACCAGCTCGTGTCGTACGTGAAGCGGCCAAAGAATTGTCAGTGCCCTTGACCATTTTGTTTAATTTGAGCCTCAGGACTGGGTCAGTCCCAAGTGGGTGGAAAGAGGGGAAAATAGTTCCACTGCACAAAGGTGGTTCCAAGGCTGCTGTTGAAAATTACTGGCCAATCAGCATAACAGGAATCATTATCAAGGTCTTAGAGAAAATAGTCAAGAGGAAAATACAAGATTGGATAGAAGAAAATGGGATAGTGTATCGGGGACAGCATGGTTTTGTGAAGGGTAGGTCATGCCTCAGTAACTTGCTCACGTATTATAACACAGTGACGGCTGAACTGGATAAGGGTAATGGGTTTACAATGATTCTACTGGACCTTGCTAAGGCCTTTGACAGGATACCACATGCAATTCTAATCAGTAAATTGCGGCATATGGGAATGGACATAGGGTTGGTGAGATGGATAGGAGGGTGGTTGACGGAGAGATATCAGAGAGTGGTTTACTCAGGAGTAGAGTCCACAAGACGGCCTGTGACTAGTGGTGTGCCACAAGGATCTGTTCTTGGACCACTGCTGTTTAATTTGTTCATAAATGATATAGGAAAGGATCTGAGGGGAACAGTTCATTTGTTTGTGGATGATGCGAAGTTGGGTAGGGCAATAGTGAATGCAGATGACGTCAAAATTTTGCAGGATGATTTGGATAGATTGGAGGTCTGGGCTAAGGAGAATGGATGTCAATTTAATGTGGCAAAATGTAAGGTTATGCATTTTGGGGTGAAAAGATTGGTGGCAGTTTACTGCATTGGTGGAACCGTGCTCCAGGAAATTGATGAGGCACGAGATTTAGGAGTGTTGGTGGATAAGGAATTGAAATTTAGGGGACACATTGCAAAAGTGGCCAAATCAGCTCATCAAATCACTTGGTTTCTGAAGAATACGTTGACAAGCAGGTTATTGTTCCTCTGTATCGAGCATTGATAAGACCCCATCTCGACTACTGTGCTCAGATTTGGTCACCTAGGTTTCTTCTTGATGGGGAGGAGGTGGAGAGGATCCAGAGGCGAGTGACCAAGATGATAGCAGGTCTGTGGAATGAACCGTATGAGAGCAGGTTGAGAATTTGTTGCAAAAATTGGTTGATAGGCAGAGGAGGGGAGATATGATTGAGACATTCAAATTACTGAAGGGTTTCTATAAAATTAATTTAGAAGATATTTTTGAGAACAGGGCTGGTTGTGGGAAGGACTAGGGGACATCCATGGAAACTGTGCAAAAGTGTGGTTAGTAAAGGTGTTAGAGCTGGGTTCTTTACTTTTAGAGTAGTGAATGAGTGGAATGAGCTCCCTAAGTCTGTGGTGGATGCTGTGACAGTGAGTGAGTTTAAGGCGAGGTATGATTGATACTGTATGAATGTCGAATAGTTGTGATGAATATGATTTGGGGCCTCCCTCGATGAGTCTAATGACTCCCTGGAGTTGCCCATAATAATAGTAATAGTAATATATTTTGATTAAAAATGTTTTTTTTGAGGAATTATCATTTGGAAGATTATCACAAATTGCAATTTTCAGATAAAGCTGACATTTTGAAATTCCCTTTAAGTTGCATTATATCTTCTATATTTGCATATTTTCTTAAACCCTATAATTTATTAGGTTTATTTGTGATGTATATCTAATGCTCTCAAAGAATATGACTAAAATTATTTCAATTCTCCAAACAGAACAAATGACCAGATCTCGATATATAATTCAGTCTCACAGTGATGAAGGGCAACCATGTCCTGAAGAACATCTAATTCAGCATAAACCTTGTCCATTTGTTCCTTGTTATCACTGGAAAATTTCCCAGTGGACAGAATGTCAACTAGAGGTAATGTTCTTTATAGTTACATGGTGGTCAGCATTTAATACGATATTACTTTTATGGCAAATATTTTACTTTAATGAAAGTCAGTTGTTTAAGTTTATCTGTAAGAACAATTAAGACTAAGGTAAAATATGGTAAGCAATTTGCTTAAAACTAAATTAAAATATTCCTCAACATTTTGATCTTTATATGGAGGTCATCATCAGGAATACATGTATGGTAATTTACTGTTTATTCGACCTTCAAAGCGATGACCCTTCAATTAAAAATTCTTGCATGTTGTCTGACTTCTGGTACAGCACCATGTAATTGTACTTTATTTATTTGACCTTTCAATTATCAGAATGACAAATTGGCTTCCCAGTATTGTTGGATAAATGGTAGTTACTATATATATATATATATACACTGAAACACAAACTACCCATGGTACACTTTAGTAAGCTACAGCATAACTCCTGTAACTGTTGATCCTCTAAGTGAGAAAGAGCAAAATTTTCCCTCAGTGGTTAACAGAGCAGTTATGCTGTAAAGTGTATTATGAAGTAGCTTGTGCTTCAGTGAATACGTATGTATTCCCGATAATGACTTTGATGTAAAAGTTGAAACATCAGGTTCTTTTGTATCTTAGTTTTAAGTAAAGTAATTGCTCTAACACAGGAATTTTTATTATTATTATTCGTGACACCTCCAAGGAGTCCGAAGACTCATCGCAGAAGGACACCTATTGTACAACTCTGTCTCCACCGATCCTCTACTGCCAATCATCTACATCAGCACCATCTACTGCCCACCACTACCACAGCTAGTATTTTTGTCTGTAAATTGCATGTGTTAATTTCTGCTCAATAAATAGAGCATTGTTCATGTTGAAAATAAACAGATCAAAAATTGATTTAAAATAACATAATACTTGAAGAAAATTATTAAAATAACTCTCCATAGAGAGGATACTCCCATGCAAAAAATTTACTTCTCACTTCTTGTTCCCTTTACTTTGTTCTCTTCTTTGAAAAATCTTCTGTGTTTTTTGATAATCACCTGTTAACTTACATGTGAACACATTGTAAGTTAACAATTCACATTGGTCCTCTTACCCAGTGTGTATGGAGGCCCAATGTGATTAATTAATCACATTGGTTCTCCTACCCTGTTTATGCATTTTGCAGATTGCATTTCACCACTCTCTCTCTCTCCTTCTAGCCAACCATCAAAGCCCTAATCTCTGCCTTTATCATACCTTTTCTAAAGTTCCCTCATCCCCTCAAATTTCAGGAAGCCAGATCTGTATACAGCACTTCAGATTTGGGCTGATCAAGGTGTGCATACACAGTAGATTCTGGTTAATCAGGGCAGCTGTTTTTATTGGACAAGTCTGGAAGAACAAAATGAGAATATATAAGATTTTGCTTTGTTTATTTGGGACACAATGCACTCTTAAAAAAAATTATGTAATCTTGATTCATAAATTGAGTACTAATGACACCTGCAATACTAACAAAATGGGTTCTTTTATTGTGCCACATCGGATGGTCCCTGTGTTAGAAACCAGCCACAATGTTTGGATCATTGAAAGCAGTAGATTGTGTAAGTGCTATGCTCTTCAAATATGTGAAGAACTAAAATGAAAGCTGTTAGTTATTGAAAAAGAACTAGTTCAGCACCATGCAAATTAAAATGCATGGACAGTATCTGAATATTTTTTAAGAATTGGCTTGTGAGTTGAGACATGGAATTAAAACAAAAATCAAGAAGAATTTTACTGTTCTTTACAGTTACTAAGGTGGTCAGTGCAAAAGTTAATCTTCTACAAGCAATGCAATTATGTCCAATAATGAAAATGACATTTCATTAGACGTGAACCACATCTTAAGCTATGAAGCGATTGCATCCATTGATGGTCATTTTCAATATTGTAATGAAAATGAAATTTTGAGTAGGAAATTATATCAGGCATCAGAGGACATTAGAAGAAACAGTGATGAGGATGATCCTCTCAAATTTGAACGAGTGACTATCCATGATACTGGAAAATTTATTACTGGATAATAACTATTTCATCCAGGAAGGCAATTATATCTGCAGTAAGTAACTGCACTGATTTTGTTTAATTACAGTCAATCAAAAAAAAAAAAAAAGCGACAGGCTACACTTGATCAATTGCTACAATGTCATTAATGACTAAGAACTGCATGCATGTTTAATATATACATAAATGAAATTACTTTTATGGCAGATATTTTACTTTAATGAAAGTCAGTTGTTTAAGTTTATCTGTAAGTCAGCAACATTGCTATGCAATAAAGGAAAAAAACTTGTCTAAACTTATTTTGTCTTATGTACATGCACCTTTTGAACTCTTAATTTCCAACTACATTTAATTGAGGCAGTCACTTAATTGATTCCAATTATGTTATTTCTGGTATGGTCTAATGAACCTCTCTCTCTCTATATATATACACACACACACACACACACACACACACACGTGTGTGTGTGTACACAGTC
Source organism: Typopeltis vanoorti (assembly GCF_054136105.1). Classification (NCBI taxonomy): domain Eukaryota; kingdom Metazoa; phylum Arthropoda; class Arachnida; order Uropygi; family Thelyphonidae; genus Typopeltis; species Typopeltis vanoorti. The sequence continues at coordinate 9,629,002 of NC_143571.1, forward strand.
ATGTTCATAGAAACCACATCACCATACAAATATAGTTTTTAGTAGTTAAATGGTCATTTTCATTTATTTATCATTAGATATTTCATTGCATTGCATCATCTATCATTCTGTATGATGTAAAATATGCATGATGTAGTTGCTGCTATTATGTCAGAATTTATTTATGCTATAAATAAACAACAATAACTACTTTTTGCTTTTTCATGCTGGGATTGCTATGGCTGGTTATGTGCAGTTAACACCTCACAGAAAAAGTGTGATTCAAGCTTTGAATAGAGAAGGCTATTCCTCTTGTGAAATAGCTAAAAGGGTGTCCTATAGTCATTCTACTGTGGTTCAGCTGCTGTCAAAAGTGAAAGAAACCAGATCTGCTGAAAGGAAGAATAGGATAGGAAGAAAGCCACTCAATACGCTTTTCCAAGATCGAGTTCTAAAGCAGCTCTGCCTCAAAAATTGCAGTGGGTCATCTGGGAAGAACAAATGGGAGTTGTGGCATGCTCTGTCATGAGAAGATTCATTTGACAGGGACTGATAGGCAGATGCTCTAAAAAGAAGCCTTTGTTAACCAAAAAATGATATTAGCTCAGTTAAATTGGTGTAAAGAGCATACCAAATGGATCAGTGGAAAAGAGTGATTTTTTTCTGATGGGAAAAAATTTAACCTGCAGGACATCGATGGCAGACAGACAGTTTGAAGAGGATCAGGGGGGAAAATTCAACTCTGATTTTTCTGGTGTTAACCAGAAAAATCAGAGTTGAATTTTTCCTCCTGATCCTCTTCAAATCATCTGACTGGCTGAGTCCAATTCTCAGCCAGTCAGATGATCTGAGGCTGCACGCCATATCATGGTGTTGGTCGTTTGCATTTCACAAAAGGTTCAGTGGATACACAAGTGTACCAGAAAATTTTAGAAGAAGAATTGCTGCCAACTATCAGTGAGACTACTTTAGTGTAGTGATGACCTGACTGCATCCTGATAACTCTGCTCCTTGTCATAGGGCAAAAAAGTGTAAGTAATGCTTTTATAACCATAAAATGTACCATACAAATTGATTTTAGTACTTAAAAAAGCTTTCATTTTTGTTGCAGGTTAATAAGTGGCTCAATGAACACTTGATTCAGCAATTACCATGGCCAAGAAAAACAGTCCAGAACTCAAGCCTATTGAGAATTTGTGGTACTAAATGGAGACTGAAATGCACAGGAAGAAGCCAAAAACATTTTGGTAGCTCCAAGAACCATTATAAGAGTATGAAATCATGAATTGACAGGTGTTATTCATCAGGAAATTGATTTTATCAATTACTAGATACATTCATTGGCAGGGCAGCAATGCTAAGCTGTACTAAAGGCAAGAGTAGTTGAACTAAATTTTGATACTGGTATTTGTTTTTCCAGTGAAAATATCATTGTCCACTCCATTTTGAAATATTTGTCAAGCTTGTTTTCATTTCCTAATTATGTCACATCTTGTGCTAAAAAGAGCCAAATATTAATCAAAAATAAAAATGTTATATTAACTTCATAATGAATGTTTATTTTCTTGATCAACTAACTAGAGTAATTATTTGGACAATAGATCAAGTGTTAACTAATAAATATTTATTAAACCTACTAGTTTCACCAAACTTTAGCTGTTGGCATCTTCAGGGTACAAGCAATTAGGTTAAAAAACATTACACAAATATGAATAACTATAAAATTCTAACGATTACAGTTACAAACTAAAATAGCATTGAACGTGAGTGATACACGTATTGCGCGTACGTGATTAACTAGTTGTTGCTAAGGGACGTTCTGTAGTTTGCATTGAAGTTCGTTTCCTGTGTGTTAAGAGATCTAATTAGGATTTTCCATATCTCTGGGAGTATTAAACCCTGGTTCCTGTTAAGGTTATCAACAGAGCAAGCAACTGTAGCTGCTTCTTTAAACATTTGGGAGTGGTAGTCTTCTATATAAGGGGAACAGCTTTTTTCCCACTCAATGACATAGTTAGTTATAGAAAATAGAAGTTATAAAAATAGTTAATTATAGAGCACATTGATTACGTCAAAAACAACAGACAAGACATCAGGCCTGTCATCTCATTTGTCTATAACTAACCATGTCATTGAGTGGGAAAAAAGCTGTTCCCTTACATAGAAGAAGACTACCACACTCGAATGTTTAAAGAGGCAGCTACAGTTGCTCGCTCTGTTGATAACCTTAACAGGAACCAGGGTTTAATACTCCCAGAGATATGGAAAACCCTAATTAGATCTCTTAACACACAGGAAATGAACTTCAATGCAAACTACAGAACGTTCCTTAGCAACAACTAGTGATCATGTACATGCAATACATGTATTATTCACGTTCAATGCTATTTTAGTTTGTAACTATAATCGTTAGAATTTTACAGTTATTCATATTTGTGTAATGTTTTTTTAACCTAAGTGCTTGTACCCTGAAGATGCCAACAGCTAAAGTTTGGTGAAACTAGTAGGTTTAATAAATATTTATTAGTTAACACCTGATGTATTGTCCAAATAATTACTCTAGTTATATTACCTTCTTCATTATTTGTGACAATTATTGTGTTGTTATCCCTTTTCAAAAAGGCATTCAAATTTATTTACCAAAAAAACATGGTTACAGCAGGTGATGCAATTTCTATGAACGTGTGTGTGTGTTTATATCTATAATGGAATGACCACATTCTTACCTCTGCTATTTTGGGTATTTAATGTACAGTTATGCATTGTCATCAAGTGCTTTGTAAATCCATACACACATATTTTGTTGCATATGCCAGCCTGGCTGGCCAAGTGGTTAGCGTATCTGCTCTCCAGCCAAAAGGCTGCAGGTTCGAATTCTGCTGTGGACATGGATGTTTGTGATTTTCTGTGGAAATACTAGTGGTAGTGGTCGGCGGTAGATGGCGTTGGTGTAGTTGCGGTCAGTTGGTGGATTGTGAGTGGTGGAGACTGAGATGTAGAGTAGGTGCCCTCCCTCGATGAGTCTTTGGACTCCCTGAAGGTGACAAATAATAATAATAATATGTGATAACTTCATAGTGAAAAACAGGAGTTGACCAAATCTTACAGATTTCATCAAAAATGCATATTATGCATACTTTTGTATGAAATTTGTGGATCAACATAAATTATAGACACCATCCAAGGTTTACTGTTTACGTTTAACATTTGAAAAAAGAGATTTGAGGCAACAAGAAGTTTCTACCAACATTACATGAACCTACATGCAAGACTCGAACACTAGAAATAAAAACACTTCCTCCTATCTAAACCTTCTTTGCTATAAGATCTGTGATTATGAGCATAATCTACTTATACATTTACCACCAAGTCATTTAATGAAATTGTTTCCCTCATTTTTGCATGTAACATCACTATAACCAATGAAATGACCATTAAGCAGCCTGAAATTTGAACAAACAGTTCAAATAAAATTATATGGTGAGAGAGTTTTAGATCTACCAAAGGAATCTTCTGAGATCAAGAACTTTTGTGTTTTTAACCCTGAGGAGGTCATGGTCGAAAAAATTGCAGCGTTGTTCGCATGTATCTGAGAGATATGTTCATTACTAGTATATGCTAAAATGCGATAAAACTTTAAAAAAAAAAAACACTGCAAATATAATACATGATGGTTTATTTATTTTCAGTTACAATCTAGAAATTATTGGAAAAAAAAAAAAAAAAAAAACTCAACCAATACTGTACTGACATCAGAGGTCGCGGTATCTCTCTGATACAATTTACTAGGAAATATCACACACCTTTAGATAACGCGTGTTAAACCAAAACTGACCGCATAAACAGTGTGGAATATCACTGGTATTTTGTGCATGCGCAGCTACTCATGATCTCCAAGATATACACTGGATTTGTGTAAGAATATTTATATTAAACAATTTGTTGCTATCTCTCAAATCAGCCACGACCTCCACAAGGTTAATCTAAAAACTTGTTTGCTTCAGAACTTAATTTTTGTTGTACAGAAATCATAAGAATGAAATTATACTATATCTTTGTGTAGAAAGGTCTAACTCATGAGTAGACAACCTTTTTTTTTAATGCTGAGCCAAATAAAATGTTCTAAGGTACACATGGATCAAATTTTGTTTTGCTTTCCACAATTTATAGGATTATTTTAAAATAATTTTGAAGGATTATTAAAATAGTGTATAATGAAAAATTTCATAAAGAGTTTTATGACATATGCATGAGTATGAATAATAAATATTATTCATACTCATGCATATAATTTCTTTTATTAATATGTAAAATTAAATACAAATTCAAGATTATTAGCATTACACTAATGCAGTTATAGTAATGCAATACAAATACACTTCCGTTAACAAAAAATTGCAGTATTTTTTTTTATACTATTTATTGGGAACCTCCATAGATCAGGTGGTTCGACAGAGCCTTTGGTTGGAAAGACCCAAGTTCAAATCCCATCTATGATGTGAAGAACATTTATCAGGCCTTTTCATTCAAAGGTGAGTTAGCCAGCCTCATACAGATGTGGAAGGTTTTCCCCCCTCCTGAAAACTCTGGTTTTTCATCCTTCAAAAAAACCAACGCAGCCTGTGAATACACTATCCACAGACATAAATGCTTACTGTTGGGTAAGGAAAGCAATGGGAAACTACCATATTCTATAATCACTATTTCTGGTAAAGTAGCATTGCTACTCCAACCAGTCTTCAGATTGATGCACCAGAGAATAAGAATATTTAATGAGAGATTTGATACTGTCTTATCAATTTTATGAATTCAACATGCAGAGTATTTTTTTTTTTAATTTGCATCAGAAATTAAGGAGTTGTTCTTAGATTTTATAATGCAATTACATTCTGCAGAGCCTGGTAACTGTTAATAACTATAAATCAAAGATGCCAAGAAATTATATTCTTGGTTTAATCCTTTACCCAAGTGTAAGCAAACAAAGTTTGCACCTGAAGTATTTCCAGTTCAGGGCAACTCATATATTGAAGCTAATGATTTCACATCACTTGCCTTAGTATCCCATAATGCAAAGCACATATCCTTATGGACATGTATAATGCTATGCATTATGGGAAGGGTCACTACCCAGACCAATTTCGACCTTTATTGAGGGTGATCCTTTCTCATAAGCCCTTCAGCTCTTTATTTTAGTAAATACTTTTATGCACCGACCAAGAGTTTGCTTACTAAAAATACAACTCTCCAAATTTCAAGTTCCTTAGTATTGAATGAGAGTTTTTGCTTAGTCTCTGAGGAGAACCAACCAATTTGAAACAGCTGTCAGGCTGGTTGAAACCTTATCAAAATGGACTAATAGAAAGCGAATATATAGATGCTTGGGCAGTGCCATTGTTTTCTAAGTGGTCCACTAAGGTAACATCTAATCTCACCACAAAGAGTAAACCCTTTGTGCTTCTCACATAAATGGCATGCATGAAGCATAGCCAATGTTCATTTGACCTTTATGCTTTTCATATTTAAAATTCTGTTAATTGATAAATTAAAGTATTAAAAGTTATCTTACAATTAATTGCATTGGACCAATTAAGATGAGCGCTGATGCACTATGCACTCTTAAAACTTTTATACATCAATAAAAATGCAATCACACAGTCAAACTGATGTGAATTTTGTACAGTGGGTTGCATAAGCCACATTGACAGCACATCAATCTAAAAAGGGCATGCAATGCCACTGATAAATATAATGAAGGTAGCAAAATGTTCTGGAAGTTATTGAAAAAAAAGCTGAGAAATGGAAGAAAGAAATATAAAAGGAACCTGAGATGATAAAAATGACATGAAAACTGAAATGAAGATATATGTTGAGGTCTGGAATAATTACATTGAAAGATTATCAGAGGAAACAAGCACGATGGAACAGTGGGAAAAATATTGAAGAAGAATGTAGTGAGGAGTGCACATCAATACTTGAGGTAGAAAAATCCATCAGAAACCTAAAATGAGGAAAGACAGCTGAAGTAAATAATATTCAACCAGAAATTCTCCAATATGGAGTTATAAAACTTTTACAATGACTACACTGTCATAATTAACACAGCCTGATCAGAAGATCGAATCTGGATGATTGGAGTAGAGGTTTCATACCTATGGGAAATGAAACTGTTCGAAGTTTTTTCACTCAGTTATACTATAAATTAAAGATACCAAGAAATTATATACTTGGTTTAATCCTTTATCCAAGTGTAAGCAAACAAAGTTTGCACCTGAAGTATTTTCAGGACTGGGGCAACTCGTGGTAAAGCAGATATGACTTCACATCACTTGCATTAGTATCCCATAATGCAAAACACATCTCCTTGCAGACATGTATAATGCTATGCATTATGGGAAGGGTCACTACTCAGACTGGTTTCCCTGCATTATGTGTGCGGAGTTACAGCTACAAAAACTTGTGATCCCCCAGATCACCCAACAATGAGTGACTCGAAGGATCTTTTTACTCAGCTTTGTTCCACGCAGCAACAGGCTCACCCCATCACTGAGAAGAACTCTCAGTGTTGGTTCTACCCAGTGGCAGGCCCACCCCACCGCTGAGCAGAGCCGCTCATATCTCATATGGGAAGTAACAGCAACAGTCGAGTTGCCTGAGTCCCGAAAATACTTCAGGTGCAAACTTTGTTGGCTTACACTTGAATAAAGGATTAAACCAAGTATATAATTTCTTGGTATCATTAATTTATAGTATAACAAAGTGAAAAACTTCCAACGACCTTTCTCTAATCCAGAGTAATTTAATAATAAGGTGTGACACCTTTTGGCAACTCATATATGAAAATATGACTTTTGCATTACATCAACCTTAGTATCACCTCTGGGTCTTGCTCCCACTGAAGACACCTCAATAAAGGTCAAAACCGGTCTGGGTAGTGACCCTTCCCATAATGCATAGCATTATACATGTCTACAAGGAGATGTGTTTTGCATTATGGGATATGGGATATTAAGGCAAGTGATGTGAAGTCATACCACCTATACCACAAGTTGCCTCACTCCTGAAAATACTTCAGGTGCAAACTTTGTTTGCTTACACTTGAATAAAGGATTAAACCAAGTATATAATTTCTTGGTATCTTTAATTTACGGAAATGAAACTGAATATTAGAATTACAGAGGAATTTTCCTGCTGAGTGTGCCAGGTAAGATTTATGCAAGCATACTTTAAGAAGAGGCTAAAAAAAAATCATGAAGAGAAACTTGGAGAAGAACCAACTGGGTCAGGTGAAATAGGGGCTGTCAGGATCAAATTTTCACTTTATGACAATTGAGAAATCAAAAGAATATAACATCTGCATTTGGGAAAAAGTATGCAACAAGGTGCTAAGAGAAAAGCTGTTGAAAATGCTAAATTAAATCTATACACAGAAATGTGTGATCTATACTTTTATTCTAAATCAGAATTCTAAATAAATGAGAAGGACTCACGTAATCTGCACTGTTATTTATCATCTATCTGGACCACGTTATGAAGAAAAGTGCCATTAAACCTGATTTCAAAACTGGAGATGTTAATCTCAGCTCTACTTTATGTTGATGTTATACTCTTTAATAAATCCTCTACAAGTCTAGATTCCTTAACTAAATTAAATAACTGTTGTAATATATTTGGCATGCAAAACAGTAATTAAAATAAAAATAAAACATTGGACACATCAATATCCTCAGTGGAAAACTTATTACATTACACCTCCAAGGAGTCTAAGGATTCATTGTAAGGGACAACACTACTCCACTACAACCCACAGTCTCCCGTACTTAATACTCCAACCATGCAACACTACTACAATCGACAGATGTATATTACAAGTAAAATATTTCAACTGTATTGGCACGATTTTTAGTGAAAAGGGAAAATAAATTTGGAAATAGACAACAGAATAAACAAAGCATATGGTGAGAGATTAGTTGAATGAATTTTTCTGAAATAAGAGAAAAATTAACCAAAACCCTATACAAGTGGTCGGTGTTTAAATCAGTTTTAACTTATCGATCTGAGAGTTATATTAGAAATAGAACAGTCAATCAAAGACTAGATGGCAGACATGCAAGTTCGGAGAAAAATTAAGGGGATGAATAGATAGCATCAATGGCAGAATTATATTAAAAATGAAGATATTAGAAAGGAACTTAACATTCTTAATATTCAAGAATGTGTGAGCAGAACCATTCTAAGGTAATATATAGTTGCTTAAACAGGCTGGGAATGGAAAGGTTAGCAAAACAGATGTTTGATAATAGCAAAAAGACCTACAGAACAACCATGATCTAGGCAGACCGATGCAGTTAAAAGTTCCCCTTAGAAGGTAGAAATTGGAGACCTGACAAATAACAGATTAATTTTGAAGAAAATTGTTAACAGAAAGCTAGTAATAATGCAAACTTAATCATTTAGTGTCAACATATCCCTGTACACTATTGAGGTATATACATATATTAGGAATTTGATGCCGATTGGTATTACAGTAACACCTAAGTTTAAAATATAGTGAGAAGCAAGTATAATTTTATTAATAGCATACTTTGGTTTAGAAAAAATGTCCATGTTATTGCTAAAAATTACAATTCTCATCCACTGTAATTGATCAGGTTGCTGTATCTATTTTTTATTCTGATTACTAATAATTTTAGTTGCATTATTGTGAACACCCTTACAATTTGAAAATAATTTTTGCTTTTCTTACATAGTTATACAGTGATAAGCATTAATTATAATAAAATTATGAAGACAGCTAGCATGATAAAATTGATTTATTATACAGATATTTCATCTTACATATAATAAGATATCATCAGTATGGACAGAAAACAACAATAAGGAATTTGAATAAAAGAAACAGAGTGCATGCTTTACATTGGAATCCTATATATATATATATATATATATATGTGTGTGTGTGGTGTGTGTGTGTGTGTAAATAAGTTTTTTTACCTTGGGAATAAGGTAAAAAAGCCGGCGAAGGTTGGTCGATCGGTAGAGTCTCTACTACTAATGGCTCAGTGAAGTAAGTTTGAGTGCGGTTAGTAGTTGGAAGGGGACCAATCGTTTGATGCTGTCGGCACACTCTCCCTAGATGAGTCTTTGGACTCCCTGGAGGTGTCAAAATAATAATACTATTGTATATTAGGGTTACCAAGTAATTTTGTAAACTTGGTTATTTTACTCCTAATCCCAAGTAAGCAAACAGTTAAGTTTGCACCTGAACGTAGTTCAAGTCTAAAGATGATGCAATATATATATATATATATGTGTGTGTGTGTGTGTGTGAAAAACCTTTAATGACTAATACTTTTTCATAATATTCCAACCGAGTAAAAATGAATTCTGAAAAAATAAAATATATATATATATATATGTTGTTGTTAGTTCCATCGAGTCATTTTCAACTCCTGGTGATTCTATGAACATATACTCTCCATTCAAATCTGTCCCTGGCCATATCTTTCAGAATTTCCAAGCGCATTCCAGTTTCTTAACTCCATCCACCCATCTATTTCTTGGTCTTCCTCTTCTCTTGTTTCCATCAACTTTAGCAAGCATCATCATCTTCTCCAGACTGTCATTTGCTCGCATAATAAAATCCAAAGTATGACAATTTTTGCTTGATGATCATAGCTTCGAGGGAATGATCTGGCTTTATTCTGTCTATCACTGATTTATTGGTTTGCTTTGCAGTCCATGGTATTCTTAGTAAGCATCTCTGAACCCATAATTCAAATGCATCTATCTTCCTTCCTTCACTCTTTCTTAGGGTCCAACTTTCACATCCATACAGTACCACAAGGAATACTGTTGCTTTCATGATTCTGATTTTTGTTGGGAGACTAAAATCTTGCTTAAATTTGTCCTTTCTTTCCAAGTAGTAATCTTCTTCAGTACAATAACCAACTTTATCAATTCGGGATCCTAGGAACACAAAATTGATAACTACTTCCATTTTCTTCCCATCTACTTCAAAATCATTAAGTTCACATGTTGCCATAACTTTTGTCTTTTTGAGGTTAAGTTTAAGACCATATTTAGCACTTTCTTCTTTAACTTTCATAATAAGTTCCTCCAAATCTTCTTTGCATTCTGCTAGCAAGGTGGTATCATCTGCACACCTCAAATTATTAATATTTCTTCCACCAATTTTAATTCCAACAGAAGACTCCTCCAGCCCTGCCATTCTTAAAATGTATTCGCTGTACAAGTTAAACAGACACGGAGATAAAATACATCCTTGTTGGATCCCTTTACCTATTGTGAAATACTCAGTTTCTCCAAGATCTGTTCGGACAGTAGCGTCTTGTTCATAATAAAGATTCCTCAAAAGCTTAATGAAATGCTCCCATTGTTCTTAACACATTCCACAGTTTCACATGATCTACAGAGTCAAAAGCCTTACTATAGTCAAGGAAACAAAGGTAGACATTCTTTTGATATTCCTTTGCTCTTTCTATTATCCATCTGACATTAACGATCTGTTCTCTTGTTCCTCTGCCTTTTCGAAATCCTGCCTGTTCATCTGGTATTTCAATCTTCATGAATGGTTCCAGTCTTTTTCTGAATGATCTTAAGAAAGACTTTACTTGCATGAGAAATCAGTGCTATAGTTCTGTAATTTTTGCACTCTCTCTTGGATTGCCTTTCGTCAATAAAGGTATATAAACTGATTTTTTTCCATTCCCTAGGCCATGTAGTTGTGATCCAAATTCACTGACATAGAACTGTTAAAATTTTAGCTGCCTCTTCTCCCAGGACTTTGAGCAGCTCAATAGGTATTCCATCCCCTCCTAGTGCTTTCATACGTGATAGCTGTTGCAGAGCCCAACTCACTTCATTCTCCAGTGGTACTGGCTCCTATGTATAATCCTACTCTTCAAATTCTCAGTAATTTTGGAGTCCTTTCTGTAAAGGGTTTCTGTATACTCTTTCCATCTATCTTTGATGTCTGCAGCTTCTGTAAGATATCCTTTGTGTTTACTTTTCAATATTGTCACCTTGGCACTAAACTTCCCTGTCAGTTCCCTGATCTTTTTGAAAAGATCTCGTGTTTTTCCTTTCTTGTTTTGGTCTTCTATTTGTTGGCATTCCTAGTTAAAGTATTTTCCTTGTCTCTTCTGGCTTGTCGTTGAAACTCTGCATTCAATTGCTGTATTTCATGCAAATTTCATGTGGCCTTCATTTTCTTCCTTTCCTGAGCAGTTTTGATGGCATCTTCTGACAACCATTTAAACTTCTTCTTACAAACTGTTGGAATATTCTTCTTTGCTTCTGTTTTAATTATATCTTCTTTTCCCATAGTTCATTTGGTTCTCTTTCACACAAATTGAGTGTGTTGAATCTGTTCTGTATACTAATATTGTATTCAGCTGGTATGTTTCCAAGATCATATCTGATTGACATTTGTGTTGTCTTCAGTTTCTGTAATTTCACATGTATCGTAGCCACTAATAATTCATGGTCTGTTCCACAGTCTGCACCTGGAAAGGTCTTGGCAGACTGAATTGCACTTCTCCTTCTTCTTTGTCCAGGTATATAGTCAATTTTATTTCTTTATTGTCCATCAGGTGATATCCATGTGTACAATCTTCATTTGTGCTGTTTAAAGCAGGTATTAGCAATAAAAAAGAATTCTCTGCACAAAACTCAACTAGTCTCTTCCCTGCAGTGTTATGAATACCTAAACCAAAATAACCTGTTATTCCTTGTTCCTCAGTTTCTCTCACTTTTGCATTCCAATCTCCGATAAGTAGCCATAAATCTTGCTTTGGTATTGCATCTATCACTTCTTGTATATTATATATATATATAGAGAGAGAGAGAGAGAGAGAAAATTTTTGGTATAATATACGTTAAAGATACCAAGAAATTTTATATACTTGGTTTTAATCCTTTCCCAAGTAAGCAAAACAAAGTTTTGCTCATGAAATATATTCACATCTGAGCTACTTGTATATAGAGGCTAATGACTTAATATCACTTGCCTTAGTATGTATCCCATAATGCAACCCCCCCCCCTTTCAGGCATGTATAATGCAATGCATAATGGAAAGGGCCACTACCCCGATTGGTTTCGACCTTTACTGAAGTCTCTTCAGGTCTCTCGTCACATTCTCCTTCCCATTATGCATTTCATTATACACGCCTGAAAGGGGGGTGTATAATGAAATGCATTATGGGATACATACTAAGGCAAGTGATATGAAGTCATTAGCCTCTATATACAAAGCTTAGCTGTGAATATATTTCATGCACAAAATTTTGTTTTGCTTACTTGGGAAAAGGATTAAAACCAAGTATATAAAATTTCTTGGTGTATACACACACACACACACACACACACACACACACACACACACACACAGTCGTGTTCATTGGTTACAAATTATTGGGCTGAAAATAAAATTAAATTGGATAATTTTGAGTTGAACATGAGAGTGCAGGTTATTTAATACAATTAAAGATGACAATTTCCCTCACTTTAGAAATGGTGAAGCAGTCGTTACAATTGACATTAGGTGAATGATGTAGAGCTTCAGCAATTTCCTTGTATCTATATAACAGTTCTCTATTTTCCCATTGGAATAGACATGCAGGAGTATCAAAGAGACGGGAACGTATGTGGAATTATAAGGCAGGTGATTATAATAGTCTTAGACCTCAACTTGAGGAAGTTTCATGAAGGGAAGAATTGGAAGGCCAGGATATGATTAGTGCTTGGGAAATTGTGAAGGAATATGACAAGAGGCCATCCCTGGAAGTTACGAAAGGAAACTGTGAGCAAGAGGTGAGGAGTGGTTTCTTTGCATGGAGGGTAGTTGAACATGGAATGCATTGCCTGATTGAGTGGTGAGAGCGAGAACGGTCAATGAGTTCAAGGAGTGGTATGATAGACTTTGTGTTTCTTAGGGGGGGGACCTTCCCTCGATGAGTCTTGATAAACTTTGTGTTTCTTAGGAAGGACCTCCCACGATGAGTCTTTTGACTCCATGGAGGCCTGAATAAAAATAATAATAATATTTGTTAGCAGCAATAGTAAGCTGTATTCCACAAGTGAAGAAGACACAATTTGGTGTAAAGCGGATGACAAACAAATATTAAACAGGAACTGCGTGTGAAAAAGAGGCTATGGAAGAGATATAAGGAGACAGGTGAAGAGCAGATGCATGAAAAATATAAGACACAGACCAGGAGAGTGACTGGTATGGTAAGGAAGGTGAAACTGAAATATGAGAAGAGATTGGCCCTAAGATCCAAAGAAAATCCTAGGGAATTGTTTAGCTATGTGGACAGTAGGAGGAGAAATGATTGTGGAAGAATGACATTGTCAGATAAAAATGGGAATAGAGTGACTGATGTAGAGGACATAATGGAATTGCTCAATGAACACTTTATTGGAGTATTTCATCCTGGAGGAGTAAATTTAAATACTAGAGGGATAGGGCAGGTTCAAGGTTTAGAGGCGCAAGAGGAGAGTGTGGCCCAATTGACAGGACCGTATGCAGCATTGGGCAGATGAGGGTAATGTTATCTGTGAGAGTCAACATGTATTTGTGAAAGGGCACTCTTGTTTTAGTAATATGCTAGCCTTTTATAATAAAGTTACAAAAGCAGTAGATGAGAGAAAGGCATATACTTCCATTTTCTTGGATGTAGCAAAGGCATTTGACAGGGTGCCACATGATAAGCTGATATTTAAGTTGCAGCATGGGTTTGGATGTCAGGCTGATCAACTGGATTCAGGATTGGCTGTCTGATAGGTATTATTGTTATTACGGGCAACTCCAAGGAGTCCTTAGACTCATCGAGGGAGGCCCTAAACAACTACTCACCATCCACACAGTATCCATCATATTTTCCGTTAAACTCATTCACAGTAATGGCACCCACAACAGACTCTGGCAACTTATTCCACTCATTCACCACTCTCCAAGTAAAAAACCTAGTTCTGACACCCTTGCTAACCACACTCTTGCCCAGTTTCCATGGATGGCCCCTAGTCCTCCCACCACCAGTCCTGTTCTCAAAAATATCCTCTGAATTAATTGTATAGAAACCCTTCAGTAAATTGAATGTCTCAATCATATCACCCCTTTTCTGCCTATCAAACAATTTCTGCAACCCACAAATCTTCATCCTGTTCTCATAAGGTTCATTCCATAGACCTGCTATAATTTTAGTCACTCGCCTCTGGATCCTCTGCACCTCCTCCCCATCAAGAAGGAACCTAGTTGACCAAATCTGGACACAGTAGTCAAGATGGGGTCTTATCAAGGCTCGATACTGAGGAACAATAACTTGCTTGTCTCTACTTATCAAAGTATTCTTCAGTAACTAAGTGATTTGATGAGCTAATTTAGCCACTTTTGCAATGTGCCCCCTAAACTTCAACTCCCTATCCACCAACACTCCCAAATCCCTGGCCTCATCAATCTCCTGGAGCATTCCGCCAATGCGGTATACTGCTGCTAATCTTTTCACCCAAAAATGCATAACCTTACACTTTGCCACATTAAATTGACATCCATTCTCCTTAGCCCAGTCCTCCAATCTATCCAAATCATCCTGCAAAATTTTGACATTATGCATTCACTATTGCTCTACCCAACTTTGCATCATCAGCAAACAAATGAACAGTTCCCTTCAGATCCTTTCCTATATTGTTAATGAACAAATTAAATAGTAGTGGTCCAAGAACAGAACCCTGTGGCGCACCACTAATCACAGGTCGTCTTTTGGACTCTACCCCTGAATAAACTACTCTCTAATATCTCTCCATCAACCACCCTCCTATCCATCTCACCAACCCTATATCCATCCCCATATGCTGCAGTTTACTGATTAGAATTCCATGTGGTATCCTGTCAAAGGCCTTAGCAAGGTCCAGCAGTATCACTGTATACCCATTACATTTAACCAGTTCAACCGTCACTGTGTTATAAAACGTATGCAAGTTAGTGAGGAATGAGCAATCCTTCGCAAAACCATGCTGTCCCCTATACAGCATCCCATTTTCATCTATCCATTTCTTGTATTTTTCTCTTGACTACTTTCTCCAAAAACTTGACAACTCCTGATATGCTGATTGGTCGGTAATTTGCAACAGCAGTCTTGGAACCTCCTTTATGCAGTGAAACTATTTTCCCCTCTTTCCACCCCCTCGGGACTAACTCGGACCCAAAACTCAAACAAAATGATCAAGGGCTTTGACAATTCTTTAGTTGCGTCATGTAAAACCAGAGCTGGTATACCATCCAATCCTACAGATGTATTCACATTAAGGTTTTGTAATATACTATTCACCTCCATTTCGTTTTAACCTCAATTCCCATATAAGCTATTGGTTCCTTCATTCCTGCAATATCACCTCCTGGATGATATACACTTGCAAAGTGCTTGCTCAGTAATTTTACTATATCAACTGATTCAGTTACCTCCCTACCATCGGCATTCCTTAAAATCATTCTGCCGTATACATTTTTTCTTTTACTTGCAGCATATCGAAAAAACTGTTTGGGATTCTCTTTAGCTTGCATGGCTAATTTCCTTTCATAATCCGCTTTTGCTTTTTTTACCACACTCATTACCTTTCTGGCCTGTGCTTTGTACTGTTCATGGGCCTGCAGGTCACCTATCTGCTTAAATTCCCTCCACAGTTGTTTCTTTTTTTGCAGCTCAAGCTTAATGGTGTTATTCATCCATTTAACCCCTACTTGATTTACTATCTGGACTCTAGGTATACAGTCAGCCATTACCTCCTTCAAACACTCCTTTACCGCTTCCCATGCACTAGCAACCTCCAGCCCTTGCAGTTTTACATGCCATGGCACTGATCCAAGCAATCTCCTAAGTTTGTCATACTTACCAGCCCAGTAATTCCGCATGTACCCTTTCTATATTGAAAATTCCACACATTTAGCCATCTCCCAGGTCAAGACATTATGATCATTCTCACGAATTGGTGGACATGGTCATATTCATTACAGTCAAATTTTCAGATGCAATTACTGTGTCAAGCACTCTCGAACCCCTAGTATATTCCATTACATGCTGTCTCAGGTAGTTATCCCTTCATAACTGCATAAAATGCAATTCCTTACTCCCATAGGTATCAGAGAGTTGTGTATGGTGGGACAGTTTTAGGAAGGCAGAGGGTTACAAGTGGGGTCCCACTGGGCTCAGTACTGGGAACTATATTGTTTAGCCTTTATATCAATGACATTGTCAGTGGATTGCAGGGGGATATTCAATTGTTGTTGGGGATGATGTGAAGCTGGGAAGTGTTATTAGTAATAGTGCAGATGTGGTAGCACTGCAAGAGGATTGGAATAAGCTAGACAGATGAGTTTTAGGTTTGGGACGCATCAATGGGATGCTGCATACTCTGTTGGAGGAGCTATACTGGAGGAAGTAGGGGAGACAAGAGATCTCGGGTTGATGATTGATAGAAACCTGAAATTTAGGGGACATATTGCAAAGGTGGTGAATGTAACAATAATGAGAAGTATGCAGACCTGCAGAGATAAGAGTTATCATTCCTTTGTATAAGACCCTGATCAGATCACACTTAGACTATTGTTCTCAGATTTGGTCTCTAGGATTTGAAGCTGATAAATTAACTGTGGAAAGGGTACAAAGGTGGATAACAAAGATGGTTTCAGGACTGTACAATGTTAGTTATGAGGATCGGCTGAGGGAATGTTGACTGCAGAGTTTGGTGGATAGAAGAAGGAGATATGATTGAGACTTTTAAACTGTTTTTGACACTGGGGATTCTTTCGCTTGGTTGAACAGCGGGAAGGAATGATGATAAGTGGCCATCTCTGGAAGTTACGAAAGGAAACTGTGAGCAAGAGGGTGAGGAGTGGTTTCTTTGCATGGAGGGTGGTTGAACCATGGAATGCATTGTCTGATAGAGTGGTAAGAGTGAGAATGGTCAATGAGTTTAAGGAGTGGTATGATAGACTTTGTGTTTCCTAGGAGTTACCTCCCACAATGAGTCCTTTGACTCCATGGATGCCTGAATAATAATAATAATAATAATCCTCTGGCTGGTGTTTTCAATCCTGTGTGGTACTAGGTCAGATTTGTGAGTTTTGATGGGCGAAATGTGGTCTTGATAATCAGAGATATGTTTGTTGATAGATCTTCCTGTTTGTCCGTAGTAAGACAAGCATGTATGAACGTGGTTATGTACACCAGGTAGCATCAGTGGTAAGTTTGTCTTTTGGAGAAGATAACTGATTATGAATTTGTTTATGGTAGCAGTGACTGTATATTGTCTCATAATTTTTGCCACTCATTCAGAGATGTCTTTATGTATGGTATAGGAGTAGGAGTCTTGTGGACATATTCTTGTCGTGGATGCTGTGTAGGAGAGTTGTTCATTATTTTCTGTGTTACTCTTGAATTATATTCCATTTAATAAGGCTGTTTTTTGTTTAAGAGATCTATGGTGATGGATGGTGGGCTAATGTACTATGGATATAGTAAATTGTAAAAGTTGATTATCAATGTAGAAATGGATCCATCTTGTTTCTGTTGGTTGGATGTGTACATCTAGATTCCTTCTGATGATTATTTTTCTAGTTTGAACTTAATATGAAATTGAAAATACCAGCCACAGGAACCAATGGGAAAACATCAAACTATTACATAAATCCATGTATTAACATGAACATTTATACAAGGAAAGTGCTGAAGCTCTACTTCATTGACCTAACCTCAGTTGTAATGACTGCTACGCCATTCCTAAAGTGTGGGAAATTGTCATCCTTAATTGTATTAAATAAACTGTATTGCAAAGTTTTTTTTTTTAACTCAAAATTATGCAATTTAATTTTATTTTCAACCCAGTAGTTTGTAACCAATGGATACATGACTGTATATATAGAGGTATTCCAATGTAATGTGCTCTACTGTTTCTTTTATTCAAATTCCTTATTGTTGTTCTCTGCTCACACTGTTGTCTTACAATACATAAGATGAAACATCTGTATAATAAATCAATTTTTATTGGGGTACAAGTAATTACTCATATACAAAAAAGAGACAACCTACATTACAGTACACGTAGTATGCTGAAGTAACACTAAATTGATCATTGACACTACTGGTCTAACCCCGTGGTAGGGGAAATCCTACTACATCAAAGCTAGAGTCGTGTTATCTATTTTACTAGAGATTACTAACGGATAATTAAAACAAACACGGTATTGGTGGTGGTGGTGGTCATTATATGAAATTAGAGCTGAAATTATTGCTTAGACTCTTGAAGTGAGAGTTTCTAGAGAACTTGAAACAGAAATTATGTGGTAGAAAGTTTTTTTTCACTTGGTTATAAATTAAAAATAAGAAATTATATTCTTCTTTAATTGATTATCTAAATATAAGCAAACAAAGTTTGCACGTGAAGTTTCTTCATGATTTGGCGACTTGCATATAGAAGCTCTTTTTTGTTTTAGAAAGCAAATTGTGGGAAAAACTTTCTAGAACTTGCTCTAATCCAGAGTATTTTAATAATAGTAAAGTGTGACACCTTTACACTACTTGTATATAGGATATATATGACTTCCGCATTACTTCAAGCTTGGTGTCTCTTTTGTGTCGGATTTGCTCTGATGAGATCTTAATAAAGGTTGAACTAGTCTGGGCAGTGGCCCTTTCCATAATATATAGTATTATACACATTTGCATTATGGGATGCTGAGGCAGTTAATGTGAAATCATTAGCTTCTATGAGCCTCTGTAGCTCAGTTGGTATAGACGAAGCCCTTTGGTCGGAAAGATCTGGGTTCGATTACCATCAATGATGTGAAGAACCTTTATCTGGTCTCTTTCGACAGGTGACTAACCAGTATCATATGGAGGTAGAGTGTTTTTTTCACCTGGAAACTCTGGTTTTTCATCCCTCAGAACAGCCAAATGTGTGTGTTCGTGAGCCAGTTTGGCTCATGAACACACATGGATCTCATCATCACAAACCATGGGCTCACTGCCCGTTGGTGTCCGATGCCTCCTTCGCTATCTTCTTCCACCTTTCTTTGTCCAGTGCACAGTGTTGCAGTTTCTGTACACCCATTCCACACCAGTCCTTTATATCATCTATCCATTCTCTGTATGGAATACCTCTTCTGTTTAAACCATCCAAAAAACCAAACATAAATGTCTTTATCTTTCAGTCCTCACTCATTCTACAGATGTGTCCAAATAGTTGCAGCTTATATTTTATAATCTTCTGCATTAGATTCTCTTTTGGTTGTATCTTCTGATAGAGCTCTTCATTTGTGATTTTCTGTACCCATCCTATTAGAATCTTCCTGTAACAAGCTCTTTCAAATGCCAAAATTCTTTTTCTTGATTCCTTATTACCCATGTTTCAGATCCATACAGTACATACACTGCTAAAGATGCATGCTTCCAGTACTTTTAGTTTTGTTTGCAGGCTGATCACTTTACTTTTCCAGATGTTATCCATGGTCTTCAGATTTGTTCTTCCCTTTGCAATCCTGATCTTTATTTCTTTTTTACAGTCCAAATCATATGTCATTTTACTTCCCAAATATGTGAATTGTTCTACATTTTCTATATCAATTCCATTCACTTGTACCTTTTGTTTCATCTTCTCACCAAATACCATTGTCTTTGTTTTTTCCAAGTTCATAACAAGTCCAAATCTCTTCCCTTCCTCATTTAACAGTTTCAGTGTTTATGTAGTTTTCTTTCGTCTTCTTCAATAATAATAATGCCATCTGCAAATCTCAGATTGTTAATTCTCATTCTGTGTACAGATATTCCTTTTGCATCTTCCTTCAGTTTGTCCATTGCTCTTTCTAAATGTGCGATGAAAATGCTTGGTGATAATGGGTCCCCCTGTCTAGTACCTCTGCTTGTTCTAAACCATTTCCCCAAATCATCACCTATTCAAACTGCTGCAACTGCATTCTGATAAACATCTTTTAATATAGCTATTAGTTTTTTTATCAATTCCATAGGATTTCAGAACTGTTAATGTCACTTTCTGGTCAATACTGTCAAATGCGTTCTGAAAATCAACAAAGCAAGCATATGTTTTTGTTTTTTCTCCTAGCTTTCTCTGCTATTAACCTCATTATCAAAATCTGTTGAATTGTAGTTCTATCCTTCCTAAATCCTGCTTGCTCATCTGCAAGGTATGCTTCCAATCTTTCTGTCAATATCATCATCACTTTATCAAGGTGACTTGTCAAGGCAATTGTTCTGTAATTTTTACATTATAGCTTATTTCCTTTCTTCTATAATGTCACTAATATTGATTGCCATTGATTGATTGAATGTCGCTAACATGGATCTACAGTCATAAAATACATACTTAATCCCTCATTAGGAGGGCTCAACCAATTCTAAGTGACAGTGGAGAAATAAGGGGAATCCCATACTGTATACTATACTTGTATACAGAAGCTAAATAAAATTAGCTTCTGTATACAAGTATAGTCATGAACAAACTTCACATGCAGACTTTGTTTGCTTCCGCTTGAATAAAGGATTAAACAAGAATATAATTTATTTTCATTTTTAATTTAGGAATTATGTGAGCTGAACATGTGCTATCCATTTTCTTGTGTTGACTGAATTAGTGTTACTTGAGCATACTATGTGTATTGCTATGTAGCTTGTTTATTTGTATGTGTGTGTGTGTGTACTTCAGATGATGACCGTGATATGAAGATTGAAACATCAGTTAATTATTTTGATTTATATAGCTGAAATTATTACTCCAACTTGGTAGTTGTCTCATAATTTTATTATAATGGTTGTTACATAAAATGAACTCTCTAAGTATTCTGTGTACCCTTATTTTATATACTGTTATTGTTTTTTATGTATTGAATTATTCTGTACATTTGTTATCTAAACTTTTCACTCAATCCAGTAATTTTGATTTTGTAGGAAACTGGCTGCGGATTTGGATTAAAGAAACGAACAGTTATATGTATTGATTCAAATTCTGCGCATGTGAATAAAATACACTGCTTGCTTGTAAATTTTACATCATCTATTGAAGGCTGGATAGATCCTAAGTGGCTTTCTGATGCCTATGACCTGAAGGTGATATTTCTATATTTAATGTGCTTTATTTACTATAAAATTTGCTTGGGAATTAGTTTTTAGTATTTATATAATGAATTAGAGTCAGTTAGCACAACAACAAATAGTGTTATGTACGTGCTATAATAAATCCTTGTGACCCAGTCAAAAGTTTCACATATTATTATATTTCACACAATACTATTCTTAATGGAAGTTTGTTCTCTAAGAGTGAGAGTTGACCATATATTGAGTTTCCTGCTAAATGTTGCAATTCATATTTATTAAAATACCTCATTTGGAGTCATTGTCATAAAGTGAATATGAATGTGGAAGTTCATGGAAAAAGCAGGAAAAATGAGGAAGCAGAATGAAAAGTGTGGCTGAGGTGGCCATAAATAAAGTGGGATCAGTCCTATCTAGAAAAGGTAGAGCTGAAACAATGGGAAGATAATGTTGGTAAGATTATGAGCTGGTGAGGGAATGTAAATGATAATGAAAAAAGGCCTGATTGTTTGTGAGTCTTCAGTTTGCAATGTTATGTTACTATTGTAAAGGGAGTAGAGTATCAGGAATAATGGTAATAAATTTAGGCAACCTGACTCAAGTCAGGTTGCCTAAGAGTTATTGGCATATGAAAATCTTGGTGAACCAAACTGCCAGACAGAACAAAGAGAAGAAAAATTATAGCTGTTCAATAGATCAATTAAAGAAAGCAATATTTAATGGCTTTGAAGATGTTTGTTACAAGTTTGAGATAGATTCCGTAGGATGTGACGATGTAAGTCTGGAAATGTAGAGGATAGTGACTATAAATTATTTAGGAAATGAGTTGGGTAAAAAAGAAGGATGATCTTAATGGCAGTACCTTTGACTAGGATCTTTAAGACTGCAGTCTGAGTTCTGAGACTGCAGAAGCAAATTATAGACAAATCATTAACTCAGGTGTGGTGGTAAAAGTACCGGAAAACTTAGTCAAAGAGAGAATTCAACAATGGAGTGGATAAAAATATGATACTGTATGAGAGGCAAGATGGCTTTGTGAAGGGTCGATCATGCCCTAGTAATTCACTAACTTTTTATAATAGAGTAACAGCGAACTAAGTTGGATAAAGAAAATGGCTACACAGTAATTCCACTGGATTTTGCTAAGGCATTTGACAGAATGCTTTGCATAGTACTACATTGCATAACAAGTACCATATGCAACTGTTATGCAAATTAGAAGACATGGGGATGGATATGACACTGGTTCAATGGATCAGAGGAATGCTGCTGGGAATCAAATGCAGATATCAAAAGTCGTATATGGAGGGGAAAAATCAACACAAAAACAGGTGACTACTGGTGTGCCACAAGGTTCACTGCTGGGGCCATTGCTGTTTAATTTGTACATTACTTATAAGTAATGAGTTGTATTCTCTCAGAGTGGAGAATTTGAAAGGAGGTGGTACTAATTGAGTATGTATAGTGTGAAGAGATGGGCAGAACAGGATATTCAGTGGGATGATGGTATACACCAGGGAACACAGAGGGTGAAAAGCAGTTTAGTTTGGCAAGTGTAGAAGTGATCATTATTGGGATTTTAATTATTGGTAAGGAAATGAAATTTCCAAAATTCTTGAGGAACAGATGTCTTAGGCAATGTGTGGTACAGAGAACACAGGGTTCAAGAATTTTTCATTTTCACCTAGCATAAGAGGATCTGATTATAACTGAGATGTCATCCACGTTGCCAGTTGGCAAGAGTGACCATGTAGTCTTAACTTGGAGAATAAATCGACATGCAAAAGCTCCAAAGAGAAAGGAATTTGTGTGGAATTATAAGTCAGGTAATTACAAATAATAATCTTAGGAATCAGCTTAAGGCAGAAGTTCCATGGATGGAAAAATTGAAAGGGGAGAGATGTCACAAGTGCACAAGAGCTAGTAAAGAAATATTTACCAATGGCGGTGGCAACTTGCATACCTCAAGTGAGGGAAAAAAATGATGTAAAGGATGGCTTTTGAAATCAAACAGGAATTATGGATGATGAAAAAGAGATTATGGAAAAAGTATTATTATTATGATTCTGGACCTCCATGGAGTTGCAAGACTCATCATGGAAGGCCCATCATACCATTCCTTGAACTCATTGACTGTTTGTGTTCTCACCACTCTATCAGGAATGCATTCCATGGTTTAACTACCCTCCATACAAAAAAAAAAAATACTCCTTATCCTAAAATAAATTAACAATACCAAGAAATTATATACTTGGTTTAATCCTTTATCCAAGTGTAAGCAAGCACAGTTTGCACCTGAAGTATTTTCAGCACTGGGGCAACTCACATATAGAAGCTAATGACTTCATGCCACTTCCCTTAGTATCTCATAATGCAAAGCACATATCCTTATGGGTATGTATAATTGGAAGGATCACTACCCAGACCAGTTTCAACATTTATTGAGGTCTCATCAGTGGGAGCCAGACCCAGAGGTGATACTAAGGTTGAAGTAATGCCGAAGTTGTTTTCACATATGAGTAGCCAAAAGGTGTCAACCTTATTATTAAAATACTCTGGATTAGAGATAGTTGTTGGAAGTTTTCCCACTTGGTTATATGGATTAAACCAAGTATATAATTTCTTGATATCTTTAATTTATAGTATAACCAAGTGGAAAAACTTCCAACTCCTTACCTTCTTGCTCATAACTTCCTTTTGCAACTTCCAAGAGTGGCCTCTTGTCCTTTGCTCTTTCCTCCTCTTCCACCACATGAAAGAACTCCCCAGTGTCAATCCTGTAACTACCTCTCAACAGTTTAGCAGCTTTAATAGGGCTTTTGATTTTTTAGCAGTTTTTTCAGCTATTATATAACTTACTTTGATGCACGCTTCGCACTCTTCCCTCTGCCTTTTGAACGTACCCTGCTGGCATTTTAAATCAATTTGGAGATGGTTCACTTTGTCCACACGAAGCCGCCCATGAAGGTGATTGAAATTGGATGCATGCTTTGTCATAATGTCATTTTATATTGTATTCTTTTGATACTGGCACTGACTCATGACAAATTAAACTCTCTGGCACAAAAAAGTACAAATTGGTCCACTTTTCATTAAAAACCCGACAAGAATAATCACTTGATTTACGCTTTTGACTCGTAGATGCCATAGTGATGGAAGGTGAGCCCAAAAAATGATCCAGAATGGCTGTGTAACTGTTATTATCCACTGAATATGTCTCACACTAATGAAAAAAGCCTGGCAATATAAAACCATAATAGGCTATGGCTGACACGACGAACCTGCGTGCGCTTATACATGAATATCACACTGTTCATGACTGACTGACTGTGGATGAGATCCTCTGTATTTATATGAAAATAACTAAGTATCGAGAACCTTTGAGATGTATCTGGAAGGCACTAGACAGTGCACTCGAACGAACTACTGCTTCAGCCATCTACCTGTGACATTAGTACTAGTATTTAAGTACCACTTGGCCCTGGTAGATGGCTGAAGAAGCATGTCTATTTAATATTTATTTTTATAGGATTTTATGTAAAGTATCAAATGCACAGAGTTCCTTGTGAATCTGGAAAGCATCTTACAATTCTAAATACCGCAGTATAGCTTAGTGGCCCACGGGCTTCATTGAAATTATTTTTTATTTAATCACGTTTTAATGCTAAGTAGTTATTTTTTTCAAAATGGCCGGCAGGCCACAGCAAAGAGCTCCACAGGGCCATGCATTGGAGACCCCTTCTCTAGGTTATTACCTTCACTAGCTTTGCAATAAGTTCCCTGTATCATCACCCTAGATCACTTGCCTCTCCAACTTCCATACAGTTTCTCCAACAGAGTATGCAGCCTCCCATTGATGTATCCCAAACTTCAAGACTTTATATTTAGCTGAATTTAACTGAAACTCCCATTCATTTTCCCATCTGTCCAGTTTATTCAAATCCACTTGCAGGGCTACCACATCTGTACTATTACTAATAACTCTTCCCAGCTTCACATCATTTGCAAACCACTGAATATCCCTTGTTGTCCATTGACAATGTCATTGATATAAAGGTTAAATAGTACAGGTACTGAGTACTGTGGGACCTCAATTGTAACCTTCTGCTTCCTTGATACTGCTCCCTCATACTCAACTCTCTGATACCTATCAGACAGGCAATCTCAAATCCAGTTCACGAACCTGACATCTAAGCATATGTACTACAACTTAAATATCAGCTTATCATGTGGTACCCTGTCAAAGGCCTTTGTAAAATACAAAAAAAATAGCAGAATATGCTTTTCCCTCATCAACTGCTCTTGTCACTTTATTATAAAAGGCAATCATATTACTCAAACAAGAGCACCCCCTTAACAAATCCATGCTGACTCTCACAGATGACATTACCCTCATCTACCCAATACCGTAAATGATTACTCACTAATTTCTCCAAAATCTTAATAACTACTGATAAAATACAAACTGGTCTATGGTTTGACACTTCCAGTCTGCTACCACCCTTATGCAATGGTACTATCTTACCCTCCCACTCTTTAGGCACCTTTCCCATGGACAGACTTTCATTGAAAAGCTAAGTTAATGGAGCTGTCAGTTCTTTAGCTCATTCTCTCAAAACCCATGGCAAAATCCCATCCAGTCCCATTACTTTATTGACTTCTGGAGTACTAAGTATTTGAAACACATTCTCACACTCTTTTTTTGTACTTCTAAACCTTGCACCAGCCCTATCTCTCCAGGATGAAATACTCCAATAAAATGTTCGTTGAACAACTGCAGTTTGTCCTTTTGTATCAATCACTCTGTTCCCATTTTTATCCAACAATGCCATTCTTTCACAATCATTTCTCCTTCTACTGGCCACAAAACTTAAGAATTTCTTAGAATTTTCTTTGTATTTCATGGCCAATCCCCTCTCATATTCCAGTTTTGCCTTCCTTACCATCTTAGTCCCTCACCTGGCCTGAGTCTTATATTCTTCATGCATCTGCTGTCCACCCCTCTCCTTATATTTCTTCTATAACCTCTTTTTTTTACCTGCAGTTCCCATTTGATATTATTTATCATCCATTTTACACCAAATTGTGTTCTCTTCTTCACTCGCAGTATGAAACTTGCTATTGTTGCTAATTAATATTCCTTCACAAATTCCCAAGCACTGATGATATCTTGCCCTTCCAATTCCTCCATCCATGGAACTTCCCCAAGTTGATTTCTAAGACTGTTATAATCACTTGCCTTGTAATTCCATATACATTCCTTTTTCTTTGATACTCCTGCATGTCTGTTCATCTTCCAAGTAAAAACCACATGGTCAGTCTCTCCAACCAGGGACAGAGATGTCATCTCAGTTGTAATCAGATCTTCTGATTCTATGGCCAAATCGATGTTTAGGTAATTGAACTTGGCAAGTGCAAAAGAATGATTGTCATGGAAGATTTTAACTACAACAGTATAAATTGGGAAGAGGAAACTGCATGTAATAGGAAGGGAATGGATTCTTGAGGGACAAATGTCTTAGGCAGTAGAACAGTGGCAGCCAGTGAAGTTTTAAGTGGGGGTGCTGCCTATACAGAATAATCTTTAAAATATTCTTTTTTTCCTAATCAGTAACCAATTTATTAATAAATAAATCTACAGATTTATTTATTAATAAATTGGTTACTAATAGGAAAAACAGAATGATTTTTTTAAAATTTTGTATAGGCAGCACCCCTACTTAAAACTTCACTGGCTGCCACTGTTCTACTGCCTAAGACATTTGTCCCTCAAGAATCCATTCTCTTCCTATTACATGCAGTTTCCTCTTCCCAATTTATACTGTTGTAGTTAAAATCTTCCATGACAATCATTCTTTTGCACTTGCCAAGTTCAATTACCTAAACATCTTCTGCTCTTCATCCTAAGTATAAAGAGAGTTGGAGAACAGCTGCATAAGGAATATGACTAAAGCCAGAAAATTGGCTAGTATAAAGGAAGACAAAACTGGAATATAAGAAGAGATTATCCCTGCAATCTAAGGAAAATCATATGGTCTTTTGCTGTGTGGTGAATACAGCTCACATAAAGGAGTTGTTTAATGATCACTTATTGAGGCATTTCATCATTATGCATATTTTAAAAATAGTGTAGTATGTTTTTTGTTTTATATGTTCCTTTACACATGCAATGAAAGCAAAATTTAATATAAACTCCTATATATTTCTCCCTTTGTAGCTGGAGCATCATTCAGGAAGTGTAGAAAACTGGTTATGACATTCAAAATATGAATCACAAGAATGAGTCGCATAGCATAAGTTTACTTTATTGTGCCTCAGTAGCAGCTAAGCGAACAGAAGAGTGCACTGTTAGAATTCAAGGGAACCAGGTAATGTTCTGTAATTCAAGGTTAACTAAATAAATGATTTCAAAAAGTAAACAGTTTGTGGCAATTACATCCCAGAACTTTGAAACAGGCATGCAGTCTAATTGGTTAAGAGTATAGTTGATGATGCAAGGTTGTTTTGCAACTTTCAACGAACAGATGATTATATTTAAATCTGTCATGGTGCAAATGGGAAGCAAGGCCAGAACCTTCTGATTCTAAAAATTTGTTGTATTCTTGCTGTTTTGGATTCTAATCTTAGCAGAACAGCCAGAACTTAACAGAACTGGTTTTTGTTAAGGAACTAAGCATTTTCTTTAGATGTTAATTAACACTGCTGCAAAATTGGAATTCAACATGCTCATCTCCCACATATCTACAGGCTGTCCAAAGTTCACAAAGCTAGTTATCCATTGCATTCTATGGTTGACTATTGCTTATTGTCTGACTAAATATCTTTCTGATCTATGAAGCCCTCACTGGCCACACCACCTCTTACATCAAAAACAGTATTGACTTCAAAGAGAAAATTAAAAATCTTAATTTAGTGGACAGTGAAATGGCGATTTCCTATGATGTAGTTACCCCTGTTCACAAACATACTACTTCAAGAAACTCTTCAATTTTTGTGAGGTGATTTCCTTGAGGAATATTAAAATTATATTAATTTAATTATATTAATTATATTAAATTGTAAATTTAAACATGTTGCTAACATGTTTAAATTTACTATAAGTGCATGATACCTCACATGGAAGAATGAACTTTACATACAAATAGACAAACAGTCACGTTCAGTCCTATCCTACCGGCTTTGGCTGATTACTTTATGAAATGTCTGGAAAACCATCTTTTCAATACATTTTTCCTTGACCTTGTATCTGGCTTCATTTCGTGAATGATATCTTCACGGTTTGATTTCATTCTGAAGCAGAATTACTTTAGTTTCTAGAGAAAATTAACTCCATGTACTACTATGTATCAAGTTCACTAATGAAGGTAAATCCAACAACAACTGTTTTTTCCCTTCCTGGATACTTTAATAATCCATACTTCTACAGGCACTGTTGAACTTTCTGCTTATAGAACACCATCCTTCACTGGCTTCACACGCTCTATCACCAGAAATAGATATTATGAAAGTCTTGACCATAGTGCTTGCACAATTTGTTCTTCAGATTCCCTTCTATTAGAAGAATTAAATAAAATAAGAATCACTGACATGTAATGGATATAATGAAATCACCATCCAGAAAATAATTGGTGAATATCCCATAGCTGGACTACAATCTTATGTGAAAAGGATTTCCATGTCCCACCTTAAAGGGACTTTTGAACAAATAGCATGGAATCTTTGCAAATACAATGTACACGCATTCTAACTACTTTTAAACCACATTGGAAGTTATCTTCTTTCCTGCGAAGAATCAATTGCCACCTCTAGCCTTACCTGGTTTTTATCAAATGCCCTTTTTCTGCCAATTTTATTATTTGGATAGACTGGCTGTTCTGCTAACATTAACATCCAAGCATACCAAAACTACATTAAATTTCTGGTAAATTGCTACTCATGTCATAGACACTAGACAGAGTTCTTTGGAATCAAACCAAGATTTTGCACTACTGTAGATGTAAATTTGATTATCTATTCCTTATTAAAGGAATAGATAATCATACTTTAATAATTATACTATGCCACAGGTACCTCTAAAAATAATATCTATTCCTTGAAACTTATGAGGGCAATGATAAAATCCCACATCATTGACCTCATCTTAACTGATTAGACTGCATGCCTGTATAAAAATTCAGACAAGTAATTGCCCTAAATTGTTCATTTTTTTAAAATAAATTCTTTAGTTAATCTTGAATTACAGAGCCATACTTGGTTCCCTTGGATTCTAACAGTGCATTCTCCTATTCACTCAGCTATGAATGAGACACTACAAAATATACTCATGTTGTGTGACTCATTCTTGTGATTCATATTTTGAATGTTGCAACTAGTCTTCTACATCCTCTGAATGATCCTCATGCTACAGTGGCCAAAATATATAGGAGTTTATATTAAATTCTAACTTTCTCTACATGTGTAAACCATTTTTAAAATATATGTTACCCACGTTGAACCACACATTTCTATAAAATGTCTAGTCACTGATATTTAAGGTGAAGAATACTGGGGTGTTTCCTCACGAAAAAGGAGATTCTATTACTAGAGAGATTTAGAGGGTTCAGGGTTAAGTGCATTAGAAAATTGTGTATTGAATACGAAGTACTCTGAAGATCAATAAGCCAGCAGGACTCGCTGGGATTTCATCATGTTTTAAGAGAATGTGCTAAGGAACTGACAGCTCCATTGACCTGGCTGTTCATTGAATGTCTAGCTGTGGAAAATGTACAAAAGGAATGGAAGGAGGCAAGATAGTGTATTGCACACAGATGGAGGTAGAATGTGGATGTCAAGGGATAGACCAATTTTATCCTTATTATTATTTTGGAGAAATTAGTAAGCCATCATATACAAAAAGGGTGCTTAAGGGTCAAAGCTGTATAACTGAGAGGAGACCTCCACATAGCCTTTAAAGGAATGCGGAGAACTGACCAGGGCTTCTGACCTAATGTCCAATCCTCACCTTCTCGTGGTGCACCCTGTTGGGTATCTACTTGAATACTGAACGAACGAGGATGGGCTGGCAATTTGGGACTTAGCTGACCAAATTGTATTCTTATTAGTTAAACCAAAATAAAAAATGATGGTACAACATGACAAAATTTCATGCCGGCTGGGGCAGCGCCCGGTTAAACAAGGCCCCCGTTGTTTTCGCCAGGGAACCAGGGTGAACAGCAAAAAGTCAACTACTGGAACAAATCTGAAAACACACCCCAACTCAACATCACCAGAGTTAAAGATCGGTACTATCAACATAAGAAGCCTGAATGGCAAAGAAATGGAGCTAGCTGAGGAATTAGATAAGTACCAGATCGACATAATAGGGGTGACTGAAACAAAAAAGACAAAAACTGGTGAGATCTTTCTGAGCAATAAATACAAAATGTTATATTCAGGCAATGACAATCAAGGAAAAGAAGGAGTAGCCATAGTATTCAACACAAAATATGAGGCTAATCTTCTTGAATGGCAGGCAGTCTCAAGTAGAGTGATGTGGGCAAATATCAGAATGGGGAACTGGACAATGAGACTTATTTGTGCCTATGGTCCCACAGAAGGTTCTACTAAGGTAGAAGTGCAGGAATTTTTTCAGGCTTTAGGGAAAGCAACTGACACAATGAAAAAGGAAAAGTTGGTCCTTGTTGGGGATCTAAATAGCAGAGTAGGAAATGATTGTCAGACATACAAAAATATTTTGGGAAAATTTGGAGAAAAGAGCAAAGCTAATAATAATGGCAAATACTTGGATTTCTGCTCAGGACATGGACTAGTTATTACTAACTCCATGTTCCAACATAAACATTTGCCCAAATTCACGTGGAAAGAAGAGGAAAGGAATAAGAAAAGTCTCATTGACTATGTTATTGTTGATAGTGATGTTTTCTCCCTGGTGCAGGACACCAGAGTGTACAGAGGATTTGAAATTGGAAGTGATCACTGTTTAGTCTTGAGCAGGATAAAATTAATTTCATATTGAGAAGAATAACATGAAAGAAAGTTTTAAAGTGAATAAAAGTTGAGAAGCTCTCAGATGTGAACTGTAGACTAAAACACACAAAGATTATTGAAGAAAAAATGAAAGAGTTTGAGAACAGGAATCAAACCTTGGAGATTCAATGGCAAGCTCTGAAGAACACACTGATTGATTCAGCCAGAGAGGCAAGTGGTGAGGTTGTCTGCAAGGATAGAAAAATCAGAACTCCATGGTGGACACAGGAAGTCAAAGAGGCAGTGAAAGAAAAGAAGAAAGCATATCAAAAGTTCCTGGCAAATAAGTCAGCTTGTGCTCTTAGAGAATATAGAGACAAATGTAAGAAAGCTAAACACTGTGTAAAACTGGCTAAACAAAAGTCATGGGAGGACTTTGCCAAGAACATAGAAAATAAATATCAAGATGGTGGCAAAATATTCTGGAGGCTGTTGAAGAAGCTTAGAAATGGAGGAAAGAGTGCTGTAAAAGGACTTAGAGATGATAAAGGTGACATGAAAACGGGAGAAAAAGATATCCTTGAAGTATGGAGTAATTACTTCGAAAAATTGCTAAATGAAACAAGCAATGATAGCACAGTGGTAAAAAAACACTCATCAGGCATACAGTCAGGAATACATATCCATACTTGAAGTAGAAAAAGCTATCAAAGGCTTGAAATGTGGAAAGGCAGCAGGAGTAGATGATATTCGACCAGAAATGCTGAAGTATGGTGGTATAAAAGTCTTACAGTGGCTTCACTGCATAGTTCAGAAGTCATGGACAGAAGGACGAATTCTTGATGATTGGAGTAGAGCTCTCATAGTACCCATATATAAAAAGGGAAATAAAACTGTGAGAATTACAGGGGTATTTCCTTACTGAGTGTGCCTGGTAAGATTTATGCAAGCATACTTGAGAAACGGTTGAGAAGAATTGTGGAAGAAAAGCTTGGTGAAGAACAAGCTGGATTCAGGCCAAATAAAGGCTGTCAATTTCAGATGTTCACTTTACGACAAATAGTTGAAAAATCATGGGAATATAACAAAGATTTGTATTTAAGTTTTGTCGATCTAGAAAAGGCATATGACAAGGTGCCAAGGGAGAAGCTATTCAATACGCTACAGTTATATGGTGTCAATGGAGCATTATATCAAGCAATACTTAGTCTTTATTTGAATTGTGAGTCAGCAGTTAGAATTGAAGGAAGTACAGGAAGATGGTTTAATGTTAAATCTGGTTTGAGACAAGGATGTACATTATCCCCTCTGTTATTCATTATCTATATGGATCACATTATGAAGGAAAGTGGTATTAAACATGATATCAAAATTGTAGATATTAATGTTAGCTCTTTGCTTTATGCAGATGATGTTATACTTCTAAATAAATCCGCTACAAGTCTGCAAGATTCTCTGACTAAATTGAATAGCTGTTGTAATAGATATGGTATGAAGGTCAGCAATAAAAAGACAAAGACAATGAAAATAGGCAGAATCATTGAAAATGTCAACTGTGTTGTAAATGGTGAACCTGTGGAACAAGTAAAACATTTCAGCTACTTAGGCATGATTTTTAGTGAAGATGGTAAATTAAATAGGGAAATAGACAGTAGAATCAATAAAGCTGGTATGGGAAGTCAATTGAATAAATTCATATGGAATAAGAGAGAAATTAGTTGGAACACTAAATTAGCTGTATACAAGACGGTGTTCAAACCAGTTTTAACTTATGGATCTGAGAGCTGGGTCAGAAGTAAAACACTTGACCAAAGACTAGAGACCGCAGATATGAGAATCCTGAGAAAGATTAGAGGCGTGAACAGTTGGCAACAATGGCAATATCATATTAAAAACGAGGATATTAGGAAAGAACTTGGCGTTAGCAGAGCTAACCTCAGGTGGTATGGTCACTTAAACAGAATGGGCGAGGAAAGATTAGCCAAACAAGTGTTCTCTGCCAGGTTGGCAGGAAAACGACCCAGAGGAAGACCAAGATAGAGGTGGATTGATACAGTACAAAGTGCCTTAGACGATAGAAAAATGAGATCTGATAATGTTGGAGTTTTGACAAGTAATAGGCTGATTGCAGGAATATTGTAGATAGGAAGTTAGTAATGATGTAAATTTTTCATGAAGTACTATCATATCCTGTATACCCCTTGAGGGTACATGGCAGGAATTTGATGATCATATACAAAATTGGGCAGACAAAGGTAATGCAAAAGTCAGCATGGATTTGTTAAGGGGAATTCTTGTTTCAGCAATCTAATTGTCTTTTATAATAAAGTAACAGAAGTGGTTGATGAGGCACAATTCCTATCAGACAAAAAGAACATAAACGACACATTAAATATAATAATTTTGGTGAAGCTGGCCTTTCTGATCATGCCCTTGAACACCTTACATAGAATTGACTGGAAAAGCACTAGTTGTCTACATCACACCAAAACATGGTATGAACTCAAATTTAAGGAAGTCTGTGAGATCATTATCAATCACCCCAATCTGAACAATAATTAATATCTAAAAATCCTATACATATGGAAGCCATATATTTGACCCACGGAACCTTCCTCTCTAAGAACAACTATAAACAGGACTGTAGTAAATCTAGGATCCTAACTCAAAAATGTTCATTCATGTTATCTTAAATTAAATCTAGCTTGATGTAATTTATAAATATATATTTTTTTTTCACTAGAGGTTATGCCAGTAGAATAACATGTGATCAAATCATTGTTTCTCCAGCTTACAGTTTGTAATGTAACTCAGCTTGTCTTGTATATTTGTGTATGCTGCAAATGATGATCTTGATATGAAGATCGAAACGTCGGGATAATAAAAAGAGTTAGTTATAACACGGTTGTAAAATCCATAATTTCGAAAATGAATGCCTTCATACTTCGTTACACTTTTAGCATCTTGATATCTGTTGGACAACCAGTTTCCATTTCATTCACTTCACTAACTGCTTATTGAATTCCATATGCTAGGTGAGAGGTTTTCAGAAGCCTTTGTAAAGTCAAAGTTTCAATGTATGTTACTCTCCCTTCTCCCTGTGGGAGAGGGAGTGACATGGTAACCCTGACCTAACTCATTCATAGTAGAATGTCCTCCACTGATGGTGTTCTTTTTCATTTCCCCATTTTCTTATCTTTTCTTCCTAGCTCTTCTTTCTGGTTTATCCATAATCTGTTTTATTTTCCTATTCTTCATCATTTCTACATTGTCAGAAAATAAATTTTACTTGACAAGAAATTATATTCTTGTCAAATCCTTCCCAGGTTTAAACAAAGTTTGTACATATAGTATCTTGACTAGGCTACTTGCATCTAGATTCTTGTTGACTTGACATAAATGACCTCGCTATCCCCCTAATGCACAACACACTTCATTTCAGACATAAGCTGCAATGCATGATAGGAAGGATCACTACTCAGACCAGTAAGTAAAGCAGTCTGATCTGGATCTAGATTAGCAGAATTCAACTGTGATTACAGAATATTTGATGCAAGAACCAAAGTGCAATGGCAATAGTTTGATCACAGACTTTTATTACCAGTTTTTTTGAATGGATTGAATATAGGCTTGTATGTCAGAGGAGATGCTAGTTAAAGTGGATGTATTATTGTCATCATCATCTGAAAAGACTTCATGAGAAGTCCACGTAGTTCATCAAACCATGTCTTAAACATTCACTACTTCAGGTAATGCATATTGATTACCAACGGTTCTCCATTCAGAAAATCAACTCCTTCCTCTTCCCCATTCACACCCAACTTATACAGCTACCAGGTAATTAAAAGGCTCCTATGGCCTCTTGATTTCTCCCTGTTTCCCTCCCCTTTCATGAAAAACCTCATCCTCATTAATATGGCAATAATCCCTTACCAATTTCAGTCATATTCTCTTTTCCTACACACTAGACTCTGCAAATTGCACTTCCTCAGTCATTCTTCACATTCATCAGAAACCACCTTCTTCACTTTGTCAGTTGTCTCTGGACAGGGCTGGTTCTAATAGGTGTGCAGGTTGTGCATGCCCAGCAGGTGGCCAAATCTCTAGGGTAGCCAATGGAATAAATTCGAAAAAGCCTATAATTAATTTTAAAATATTGGCTAAAACTTATAGTGGTGCTAACTTCGAAATATCTTCTTTGGGTTTCATTCTCTATCTCTTTAAAAACCTCACTCAACAAGGAATTTCATTCAAACGAACCATAGTTTTAGCCTGTTATAAAATATACCACCGTCTTTCAGATAGACCTGACGGACGGACAGACAGATCAGAGTTTTTTTCGGAATCTGTACAGAAAGGTTTAAATCAGTTTGGGTCATTACAACATTTATTTATTCATTCAAAAAGAGAAAAAATAATTTGTGCTTATTATTATTATTATTACCATTATTATTAATATTTTTTATTATATGTTTAGATATGTGGG
Source organism: Typopeltis vanoorti (assembly GCF_054136105.1). Taxonomy (NCBI): domain Eukaryota; kingdom Metazoa; phylum Arthropoda; class Arachnida; order Uropygi; family Thelyphonidae; genus Typopeltis; species Typopeltis vanoorti. The sequence goes on from NC_143571.1 coordinate 9,664,553, forward strand.
ATAGGAAAACTAAACATCTGTCTGATGCTTTTATTGCAAAAGAAAGAATGAAAGTGATAAGGAAAAGAAAAAATTATGAGGATCCATCCATACTGAAATATGTAAAGTTAGACGAAGATAACTCAACAACATCAATCACTTCAGAACCTTTTCCAGACAGTAAGTGCGAAATCAAATTGGAATGTGAAAAATCAAATGAAAAGTTTGAATTTTGTTCAGAACTGTGCCAGGAGAAAGAGTCAATGCCAAAATCAAGCTGTGGGGATAATTTACAAAGTAGGCCTTCTGGTAATTGTGCTGAATTCATGACAGAATGTGATTTAGGGGATCCTTGTACCTGGCCATCTATTGTTAATAATCAGTTATTAGAACTCATAATTCATAAGGGACCTGTAACACCTCAAAATATAAACTTTATTAAAGATAACAATGGAAGATCATTTTCCACGTCACAGTTTGTAAGACTCTTACCTAATGGTGAAAAAGTTCAAAGAACTTAGTTAATCTATTCTGAAAAATCCAATAGTGTATTTTGCTTTTATTGTAAGCTGTTTGCTTTAAAAAAAAACAAATTAACAGATAGTCAGGAGTTTTCAGATTGGTGACATTTGGCCACTAATTTATCATGACATGAAACGAGTGTAGAACATATGCAAAATTGTAAAAAAATGGTATGAATTAAAAACACTTGAAAACAATTGTACAATTGATGAAGAATAGTAACGGTATTTCGAATCTGAAAAAAGAGATGAAAAAAGAAAAATGTTTCTTTTTTCGAACATGTTCAGCAGTGAATAGAACATATGCACAACAATGGTGATGTACTGTACAAATTTTTTCCATCAACGTGACTATCACCATTCTTGCATATGTTCTATTCACTGCTGTACATGTTTGAAAAAAAAAACACTAGTGTAGCCTTACCCTCAAGGGTGGTCAATTATCTCTAGCACGCAGGCATCTAGCAGTCTGAAACCGGCCCTGTCTCTGGAACCCTCGTAATATCACTTCATCCTTTTGAGAAGAAGGGGGAAAAAAAGTGACCAAATCTATGCTCAGTACTCCATATGAGGCCTGACCAAAACCCCAGATCCCTTATCTCCTCCAAGACATCACTACCAATTGTGAAATCTGCATCCCATTTTTACTTCATGAATTTTAAAACTGTACACTTTGCAATATTGAACTGGTAACCCCACTCAGTATAATCATGTCCTCTAAAGCTTCATGCTTTAGAGGATTCTGCTCTGCTTCTCATTAGTTTTTCACAACTTGGCATCATCTGCAAACAACTATATATATATATATGTTATTTTTTCCAGTTTTTTGTAATTGTTTACACACCTGAAGAAGTCGGCATTCAGACGAAACTAGTCTTGTTTTATTAAAGTTTTTATCATACCTTTTTCAGTGTTCCTAGTCAGTATAATTATTTTTTAAAATGTCTACAAGCCATGTGAATAGAAGTTATTATACATATATATATATATATATATATATGTGTGTGTATATATATGTATGTATGCATTTATAACACCATTCAAACCTTTCTCAGTAGCATTAACCCTTCTACTGGCTGAGGTGGATGAAATTGATCCATGATAAATGCTGTGGTGGTCCACAGCATTTATCATGGATCAAAACTTCATCTGCATTCTACCTTTTATAAAGTATTTTACCTCTGCCCGTTAAGAGATTAACGGAGATTTTAGAGCCATTAGCAGATTAACTGTGGTGGAGTGACTTTGGTGTCACTTCTCTTAGTTGATCGTGTTTTTTTTTTTTTTTTTTTTTTTTTTTTTTTTTTTTTTTTTTTTTTGCACAATTTATTTATTGTCTCTTTCCAAAAATAAAAACTAATTTCACATCTGCCAAAGTAAATAATCAATTGTGAAATGAACATAGATCAGCCTTTGCAATGAATATATTTTAGTAATAGTAAATTTCCTTCACTTTACTGAAAAAAAAATTTTTTTTTTTTGCAAATTTTCAAATGTTTGTTTCCATTTAAAATATTTTGTCAAATATTTATATTTTTAAATAACATTTAGTGAAATAAAATATTGAGTCAAAAAGTTCCAGGAAGAACCATGTGGCTTTCGTCCTGGTAGAAGCACAACTGACCAAATCTTCACTTTAAGGCAAGTCTTTGAGAAATCTTGGGAATATGCCAACAATATCTACACATGTTTTGTGGACTTGGAGAAGGCATATGACCAGGTTCCTCGGGATAAGCTTTGGCAAGTAGTACAGGTGTATGGAGTGGATGGCCATCTATCAGCTGCCATCAAGTCCCTGTATGAATGCCGTTTTGTGTCAGGGTAAACAGCACAAAGTCTGAACCTTTCATAGTCTCCGTTGGCCTCTGCCAAGGGTGTGTTCTGTCACCCCTCCTTTTCATAATATTTATGGACTGGATTGATAGGCACAGCCAAGGCAATGAGTGTGTCAAAATTGGAAGATGTAGCATTGGACGTCTGTTTTTTTGCAGATGACCTAGTTCTGCTTAGCTCTTCCACAGATGACCTCCAGCGGACCCTGGATAGGTTTGTAGCTGTTTATGCAGATGCCGGAATGAAGATCAGTGTGGCCAAAACTGAAACATTTGTGGTCTCAAGACACCCATCCAAGTGCAGTCTACATGTAAGTGAAGTCCCAATGAGGTAGGTGGAGAAGTTTAAATACCTTGGGTCCATATTCACGAATGATGGAAAATGGGACGTAGAGCTAGATACTTGAATTGGCTTAGCAAGCTCAATATTGTGGGAGCTTAGCCGTTCGGGAGTATTGAAGCAGGAGTTAAGCCAGAAGGCAAAGCTGGCCATCTTCAATACAGTCTATGTCTCCATCCTCACCTATGGTCATGAGAGTTAGGTAATGACCAAAAGAATGCAGACACGAATCCAAGCGGCTGAAATGAGGTTCCTTCAAGGGGTTATGGGACTGACAAGACTCAACAGAGTCAGAAGCTCTGCAATTTGGGAAACCCTCAATACTCAACCGCTGCTTCTCTGTGTTGAGAGATTACAGTTACATTGGTACGGGCACCTGGTCAGAATGCCACAAGAGAAGCTCCCTCAGCAGGCCCTCTTTGCCAAGCCAGAGGGTGGAAGGCCAAGGACTCGCTGGATAGATTATATCCAAAACCTTGGGTGGACACGTTTGGGAATCCCACCAGAACACCTGAGCTTGGTGGCAGAGGATCGTGACCATTGGAAGTTCCTCTTGCAGCTGTTGCCCCCACAACCCAATTAGGAAAGGTGGGCCTTGAAGATGTATGTATGTATGTATTTAGTGAAATAAATATGACATTTTGCAAAATACCTTTATATGGATCGTCATATTTCAATTTTAGGAACTTTTTTTTTTTTTTATGAACAACAAATGATTTTAAACTGCATTTCCGATTGTGTCTTTTTCAGTTTCAAAAATGTATGTACAATGGTATTTTATCAGAGAATCTTTGCCTTCTACTTTTGTTTAAATTGCAACAGTTTTTTTTTTTTTTTGTAGGATGCACATTACCATAATATCCAGTGTTTAACCACTGTAGATATGTTGAAAATATAATAGGAAGGATATCCTGTATTTCTTCGAAATACAGGATATCCTTCGAAAACAAAGAAAATGTTCTGTCGAGTAAGCGATTAGAAAAATTAGCAAAAAAAAACATTAAACATTGGTTCTCCAAGGTAATGCAATATTTAAGTGAAGAAAGTATGCAAGGATTTCTATTTTGTCCTGGAATTTAAAACTGTACAATAAAAAAAGAAAATAAAAACAATTTCTATATTTTTGGTCTCTCTAATATAAATAATCTCTGTATCATGTAATACAGAGATTATTCAAGAGTAGGAAGGAAAGAAGGGGAGAAGGGAGAACTGATGTCCTAAAGTGATAGTAGCATTTTTGCATGTAGAATGGTGGATGAAGAGAATTAAGGAACAGTATGTATACATTGAAGCAGATAGGAAAGACTTCATTGTTAAAAAGAATGCAAACTTCAGAATAAGTTATTATTATTCTTCTTTCCCAGATTTCGTCAAGAATGTTGGGAGTCTGTAAATGCTTTCCATCAGTTCCTTATCCTTGCTATTAGTTCAACAAAACTCTTTATTCAGCAAAAGTCTTAGTTCAGCAAAACTCTTCTTCTCACATTCTGTTAAAGTCGATCTCCTCCATGTATTTTTAGGACAGCCAGGCTTTCTCTTTCCTCATGGATTCCATTCCAAGGCTATGTGACAGATTCCTTCATAATCTTTCCTAAGTGTATGTTCAATCAATATAAGTTATTATAAAAAATAACAACTCACTGCAGATTTAATGCTTACAGAATGTTTTTTTTATTTAACTTTAAATGATCTTATGGAATGCTTATACAAAGAAAGTTGTGAACTATTGCTTCACCGTTGGAATCTGAACAGAAATGGACTGATATTATCCTATTATGGAGAATAATACTTCTCCATATATTCCATAAGCAGTAGGTTTTTTTAAATTAATTATTACTTATTTCTTCTTTAATGTGTGGCTAGGACCTTAATGTATTTTATATTGTCACTCTATATGATGTATATGTAACTTGCACATTTTCATTGTAGTCTTCCAGCTTTTCTTCTACTTGTTTAATTTCAAAGTTATACAGAAGATTCCCTTCATATATGGACAAAAAAATTATGTTATATAATGTATTTTATTTAAGTATTAAATCCATAGCTACTTATTTTTTTTCCAATGATGGCTATATGATAAGTTATTTATTTACTGTTTGCTAGAAGTATTCATTTAAAAATAATACAGCAGAATCTAGGACATTATCCATCAGTTATTGGCATAAATGAGATATTACTATTATTAGAGAGATGTAATCAAACGAGTAGAATATGACACAGAAGCAAATATAACAAAATAATTATAGGTTTAGGAATACAGAGTAAAATTGAATGCAAAATGCATAAGTGTGAGAATTTCATGTAAATGTTCTTTTCTTTGTAGAGCCAAATATTAATAATATATATAGATTATACTTACAGTGATTATCATTTATACTATTTTAGTCAATTATATTTGATTTTAGGAAGAAGAGATTTGTCATATACCCTGTCCTGGAGATTGTCTTTTATCAGAATGGTCTGAGTGGAGCAATTGTCATAGAGAATGTGATAACGGACAAATAGGTGTGTTTTTCTTATATTCACTATCCATATTACTTGTCTTGACAGTTCTGTTTACTGCAATCCCCCGATATTTGTGTACTAGAAATTCATACCATAAGTTATTGCTATGATATGTTCTGAAATGAACAAAACATTTGCGTATATTATTATTGCTTTTCCAGTAGCAATAATACTAATATAATCCATATGATTATATATGAAATATTTATGTATTTCTAGGGTAAATGCCTCATGATCCTGTGATATTTATAGCATTAATTTTAAACATGAAATTATTATTATTATTCAGGCCATTGATCAAAAGACTCGTCACGGGAGGTCCCTCCTAGGAAACACAAATCCTATCATACCACTCGTTAAACTCATTGACCATTCTTGCTCTCACCACTATCAGGCAATGCATTCCACAGTTCAACCACCCTCCATGCAAAAAAAACCAATCCTCACCCTCTTGCTCAGAGTTTCCTTTCTAACTTCCAGGGATGACTCCTTCCCGCTTCTCGATAAAGGAAATGCAACAGTTATCATGAATAAAGAAGAGTATAACAGAAAAATGCAAGATCTCATATGTGACAGTTCCACGTATCAAATTATACATCGAGACCCTACGATGTCGCAAAAGAAAAAAGTCCGAAAATTACTGAAAAAAGTGACATCATGGCCCAAAGAAATCATCAGGAAAATAAAACCAATTCATGTTAAAATACCCCGTATTTATGGATTACCAAAAATCCACAAAACTAATATTCCCCTACGCCCCATAGTTGATAGCATAGATAGTCCCACATATAAACTGGACCAGCATTTAGCTAAGTCGCTTTCCCCTCTTACTGGCAACTCCTCTACTTTTGTAAAAAATTCAATCCATTTCAAAACACTGGTTAAAAATCTAATCCTAAAAAATTCAGACATAATGGTTAGTTTCGATGTCACCTCCCTATTTACCAATGTACCACTTATAGACACTCTTGATTTAATCAAGTCTAAATTTCCCCCAGATATTTTTGAATTATTTCAATTTACCATGAATGCAGGTTATTTTACATGGGGGGGGGGAAATTCTACAAACAGATTAATGGTACTGCTATGGGTTCCCCCCTCTCTCCCCCGTTAGCAAATTTTTACATGGAACACTTTGAAAACAAAGTACTTACCACAGCTACATACAAGCCACAAGTGTGGTTGCGCTATGTAGATGATGTGTTTGCCATCTGGCCCCATGGACAAGACACTTTGGATGCTTTTTTCACCTACCTAAACAGCCAACACCCCAAAATTCACTTCACAGTAGAAAAAGAATCAAATAACTGTTTACCATTTCTTGACACATTAGTCACCCGCCTTTCAGATGGATCACTATCTTTTTCTATTTACAGAAAGCCTACACACACAGGAAGATACCTACATAAACAATCACATCATCATCCAGTCCAACAGTACGGCATTTTAAAAACACTTACACACAGAGCCAGAGCCATTTGTTCTAACGATACAGCTCTGACCACTGAACTCCAATACCTGCGCCATACGTTCTTAGCCAACGGCTACAATCCCTACAAAATAGATAAAATACTACATAGGCCCATTACTCTGCCCTCCCCTAATACACAAGAATACAACATGACGATTTCTATTCCCTATATCAGACGTACATCGGAAAAGATAGCCAAAGTATTGTTGAAACATGGCCTTCGCACCAGCTTCAAACCTCATGTCAAGCTGGCAACTCTGATCCGCTCGCCAAAGGATAAACTTCACCCTTTAGCACACCCAGGAGTGTATGAAGTTCCATGTGACTGTGACTTGGCCTATTATGGGTAAACAGGAAGATCAGTGAACATCCGCCTGGAAGAACATGAAAGACACATTTGCTACTATTACTATGGCAAGTCGGGACTGGCAGACCACGCTTTGGACACTCCTTCACACAGGATCAGATGGAGGAAAACGAATTTGCTATTTAGGAGTCGTTATAGATCTGAAAGATTATTTTTTGAGTCAGCAATGGCTTTGAAGAATTCTGCCAACCTTAACAAATATGGTTGCATTAATTTGCCAAAAACTTGGGAGACGGTCATCCTAAGAAAAACTCCTGGATAACTGCTGTTTTTTTTTTTTTTTTCCCGTTAGAGGGCGCCAAAAATAGGACTTTAGATCTTTTGTCTTTTGCAATTATATTGTTTCACTCACTCACTGTCGCGTTTACATGTGTGTTGTGCTCTGATAATGCTGAGTTGAAAATCAGCGAAATATTAGCGTTAACAAAACATCTTTGTTGATAAAAGTGTTTGTGGTATTGTTAATACCTTGAAAAATAAGTCATGAACTCCTTCCCGCTGTTCAACCAAGCAAAAGAACTCCCCAGTGTCAAATCTGTAACCACCTCTCAACAGTTTAAAAGTCTCAATCATATCACCTCTCCTTCTTTTATCCACCAAACTCTGCAGTCTACATTCCCTCAGCTGATCCTCATAACTAACATTGTACAGCCCTGAAACCATCTTTGTTATCCGCCTTTGTATCCTTTCTATAGTTAATTTATTACCTTCAAATCCTGGGGATTTGAAAGCGATATCGTCACCAAATCTGAGAACAATAGTCTAAGTGTGGTCTGATCAGGGTCTTATCAATGGAATGATAACTCATTGATCTCTGCAGGTCAGCATCCTTCTCATTATTGCAGCAATCCTCTGTGTTACCTTCACCACCTTTGCAATATGTCTCCTGAATTTCAGGTTTCTATCAATCACCAACCCCAGATCTCTTGCCTCTTGTACTTCCTCCAGTTATCTCCTCCAATAGAGTAAGCAGCCTCCCATCGATGTGTCTCAAACCTCAAGACCTTACATTTTGCTGCATTAAACCGATATCCCCATTCATTTGCCCACCTGTCTAGCTTATTCAAATCCTCTTGTGGGGCTACCACATTTGCACTACCACTAATAACCCGTCTCAGCTTCACATCATCTGCAAGCAACTGAATATCGCCCTGCAATCCACTGACAATGTCATTGATATAAAGGTTAAACAATATAGGTCCCAGTACTGAGCCCTGTGGGACCCCACTTGTAATCTTCTGCCTCCTTGAAACTGCTCTACCATACACAACTCGGATACCTATCGGACAGCCAATCCTGAATCCAGTTAACCAACCTGACATCTAAATCCTTTTCCCTGCACGGGAGGTCATTGCATGCTTTGATCATCCTGGAAGAGTGGAGATACCTCAGTATCATGTTCACCCCAAAGGGAAGGTCTTCTGTCTCTTCTATTCCAGAAGCTGGGATCTCTTTTTTGATGAAAGCTCCTCTCAAGCCCCACCAAAG